>NC_049992.1:15889059-15942700 GCF_000003815.2 Branchiostoma floridae | reverse complement strand
GTCATAGGGGATGGCTGGATGCGCTGTGTAAGCGTTTACTGCAACCCAAATACAGTAATGTAGCCCGGTGAATCACAGGCACTCAATACAAACTGTTGCATGAATTGCACGTCGTACGAAAACTGCTAAAGATTGGGTCAAACGTCACCGAGAATAATGAATCTACAGTTCTTGTGATTTGTGCCATATTTTACAGTTAAACTTCTCTGTTATCTCACCAACCATCTGTTTGGAGATGATGATTCTTCACCAGACATGTAAAAACAGATATCTTTGTTACGATAATGTTCGGCTCTTTTATTCCTTTTATTACGGAACTCATTCCACATGTTTATCGCTCCCTTTCCCCTCGTGTTCAAAGTATATCGATCCCTCCTTCCAGCCTTTTCCGATATCCTGTGGATTAGAATGTTAAAAGAAACTAGAATTAGCTTTAGTCTGCAGTCCCCGCGGATACTTATATTTTCTTTGACTGCGTTAATTGGCCTTGTGCAAGAGACAATTTCACTCCAAATTACATGTGACAAATTATCAAGACTCTTGGAAATTGGAATCCAGTTGCTTGAGCAACAATTACTATTCTTTTATCACCTGGATACCAAATCTTCTTCGACGCTTTTTTTTACAAAAACAAGAGTGCACCAATGGTGTTATGTAGTTTTCACATGATCTGTGAACTGTACCAACGAAGAATTATTCACTCCTAATTATCTCATAACTATCACAAGATAGTTGATGTCATTTTCAAACGAATCGATACCATAAGCTCCTATCATACCTAACCAGTACTCGTCCTGTCTCAGCAATTGTACTGGACATTTGTCTTTTTTGGGGGGGTCTATACCTTAATTTCTAACCTTGACAAGAAGGACAACACCGTAGTACATCGCTATCAATTTGAATTTTTGTACGCTCTCTTTGTCAACTACAGTGGCCTTCATCAATAGACGATTGACGATTTATCAGGGGGTCGATTTGTATTTATGGGGGGGGGGGTTGTATGCAAAGGGAGCGATTTGTATTCATTATGTGCAGTGTTTCAGTCCGGAGAGATGCAGCTTGATGTTACACCTCCGCCTTTGCGTGGGCGATCACTTTGAAGTTAAGACTCTGTCACATGAAATAGAGTTATCCATGTAATTTGTCGGAGGGAGAGGCCTGAAATCCCTTTATTACATTTGAATCAAAGCGTTGATCACAGCAGAGTTTGGTCCAAAGAACATGTAAAAATGAAATTACAACATGCGCGCTATGAAAGCTCTCCCTTGCTCGGCAATTTACCCTTGAAAGAACAAGGATTTCTCGTTCTGATATCGCTCAAAAGCATAACGTCATGTGACTCTCATACTCTCTAGCTTTTCTCGCGAAGTTTTCGGCGCCTTTTCATTTCCGGGGGGAGTTGGAAACTGTTTTATTCAGAAGGACAATGTAGCGTACCAATCCCTGCCCTAGATTTAACAAAGGGGGGATCACGAAGTCTGACAGCGGAGCTAAACGAATTTGTGGGGCGAAGTTGAAAGGAAAGACATCGCTGTGAAGTAAGACTTTCAATAATCGAGGTTGTAGGTGGGTTATTTCCCAAGAAGCCGCTTGTCAGTACGTGTAATGTGCGACGAAGTGTTGTAAATTGGGGCTGGTTGGAGATCGGTGAACCCAACTGCAAAAGCTCGTCCTCCAGTCTGTTATTGGCGATCGCCCTTGGTGCTGAAATTGAAGTGATTGCACAATTACCAAGGCAATTCCATACTTAAAAGGGTCGGGAAAATGACTTTAATGAAAGCGAGGTGGCCCATTACTTACCCCCAGTTCTTTCAACATTGCTACAGACCTATATGGTGCATCAGCGATTCCGTCTGCAATTTTCTACTCACCAGCGCCGCTTCCTGTGAAAAATGTGTGAAATTTGGCCTCAAGTGTTGCCAGTTTTAGAAGTTGAAACTAAAGATTAGCTCTTCCTTACTTCCTGTCCGAGCACTTTGACTCTGTCGGGTTGTAATGTGTAATGGTTGGCGAACGATAACCAATTGTGAGTAGATAAGTGTACTTCCTCCTTGGTTCCCGATTAGGGCTGTTCCGGGACAATTTTCTGCGGGAAATTTATGTTGCAGCCAAAAACGTTTCGTCTTGATACGAAGGTGAAGGCATTTTGTAGGTCCATTTTGCAGCACCTCTATCAGGTAGGCAGCTATCAAGGCGTGTTAGATAGGGTCATTTTGTCAGAATGACTCTCCAACACAAAACGGCTGCTCCAGGCACCACACACACCACTTTAGATTGCTCTTTTCACCTACCTACTCACGAGCCCATGACAGAACAGCATGCTGTAGCCAGGCTTAAAGCAAATTTGTCTTGTAGTAAGCCAAGTACTTTATCATATTTGACATCTTCTCTTGCCCACGATGGCCATAAAGGTGGAGTTTATGGCACGTATGCTGCGGTATCTGTACAATTCGTCTCTTAGCAAAGCACTATGTGCTCACGCACCGGTGTAAGCTATGTCTGACACATGCATTCGCTGTGCAAATCCTGGCTAACAAACTACGACCCATCTCTCATCCACGTTGTGCATAGTCAACCCCTGCAGCCCCTCGTAACATTTCTCATACAGCTTTTTGCCGAGATGGCAAATGTACAAAAGCGTCTTAGATGTAGCCCTAAATTGCCACACGTCTCGGGGTAGCCACCATCAGCAGTCATCAGTACAAGGAGCATTAGTGACTTTTTCTATACGGATGGAAACTTTTTTGATGGAAACGCATTCATCAAAGATGAGCGTCGCCTGCCTTTGAGTAATCTAGGTATAAAGTGCGAAGCTGCAGTGCTGTATTTTGTCTGGGACGAGCTATCTCCAATTTCCTTTCCATTTCCGCGACCAGTCTGAAACAGACGGTACGGAAGCTGCTATTATTGTCCTATTTGTTACGGATGCATGGCTTAAGGGTCAACAACGTTACCTGTTCATAGACGTATCATGTTTCAAACCAACTTTTCTTAACAAGTACAACAAAGAATACCATGCTTTGATACACTCTGTGTTGGTCATAATCACATCGATCAATTTGTGAAGCCTGTGTCAGGCCGAAATCAAATCATCCCACAAGATGAGACATAGAGAACAACTTCAGTTGAAGTTTACCTCAATAAGATATACAAGTATGATAAGAAAAACACTACTGACAGGTTTTAATTAGTTCGATGTTTGTGAAATAGATTATGTCATAAAGCATAACCACCGGCAACACATTATTGTGAATTAGCATAACATGGATCAATGATGATCCTAACATAAGGGAAATTAGCCGTCGTAAACTGTGATGATTAATGTACTTGTTCGGGCTAATAGCGCCGTCTTTGAACCGACATTGCCAGTCGCACATTCCTTGGCGCTCAGTACGCGCGCTATCGCCTGATCTTAACGATCTTCCCTCACTGAAGAGCGATGGTGCAATCATTTGTTCTTGTCAAGCGGCAAATAGCACCGGACGAGGTCCATCTATCAGGTATGGGTAGAGATCATTAGTGGAAACTACCGTAGGACAGACTTCAGAAATCATCGTTTGTCACGGAGTCCTGGGGCAGAGAGTAGATACACAGAGGCTGGGCCCACTTCATCATCGCGCGACCAGCTCGTCCCCAGGGCAGGCAGGTTGGGAAGAGTGAGTTCTGTCAAGGCTGCTATTTCCTCTGGTGCATGACGGGAACATCCGTCCATTGAATCAGCTCAGATTGTATCAGACCATGGATAGGAAACTACATAGACAGCTCACAGAGCAAACTTAGGTAATTAAATACTTTTTGTTACGGTAATCTACGTTTGAATCCTTAAGGTATCAAAATATTACATTGCTTGTTAGAGTTATGATCGGATGTATAGTTCTCAACCAATAAGAAGAGCGACAACAATGCGACAACTTTGTTTTAATCCCTAGTTGTATTATATGTGGTGTTATTGATAAGGACGATTTGTGATCATTCCGACTTTATTGGAATATCACTTGTTGTGAAGGTTGTAAAAGAGTTATATAAGATCCAGGTTTGCGAGGAGGACTCTTTTCTTCTACGCCATAAGCACAGGTGCACAAATAAGATAGTAAAACTGTTTTACGATGGTGTTTAAGGATCCCAGGCGACAGTTTAAACATATGCTACCGCTACAATTGCACGGCAAACCGTCTTTTGTTTGTGGTCTTATCTGATTGCCCATATCGTCTGCCGTTCCACCGTGTGCACACCGTGTTTCATTGCTGACATATTCATTGGAAAATTCGATATGAGCGAGCTAACAGTATACACCAGCGGCACATATCAGGATGAGATACGGTCGTAATAAACAGATACACAAGCTTGGTGATGCCTTTAATACCAACCAAGGTATCACCGTGTTGAATTAAAGCACTCTCATGTGTCATGTGTCAAACTTTATCTCATTCCGTTGAGTCAAAATGCACTCTCATAGATGGTATAACCTCATAGGCGTGGACCTACATTTAGGAGCTTTTCATCCCGTATTTCTAGGCATGTACTTTCTAGGACAAAGAATCAATGCACCACAGGTAGATAAGGTAATGGAAAAGACAGGTACCAAAATTGATTTCTTTCGTGCATCATTTTACAATATAGTGTATAAAGAAATCTGGGACTATATGGAGGATGAACCATCTCTTCGGAGGGGAGAACTCTGACTTAACTTAGACAAGTGCATATCCACCTTCCTATGTTTTTGGCCTGACCTGATCGTTTAGAGTCAACGCAGACATATCTACCTCTCGAAAAATCATTACCGTACCATGTCCAGAACAAGATATATCAAAACCAAAAGTTCCAATGCAGTACCATAGAAAAACGCGCTAGCCTATAGGCCCCAAATCTATGGATTTCTGTCTTTGGCAAACTCATATCAACATACATAATATCGTAAAAAGATTCATCGACGACTTGTCGAGTTATGCTGTTCATAAACACACAAGTACGCGCGCCTGAAAACAAAACCTTCTTGACGAAGGTAAAGATGGTACTATATAACGTTAGGCCGAGAAAAGGTCTCAAATTTGACTATGATTTTTGGTATAAAGCTACGAATAAAAGACTCTTTAATATCTGGTCTTGTCGTCAAACCGTATCCCATTGCTCCCATATGCATTTCGAAAGCTACCCGGACGTGTCTAATTCCCAGTCTGTCGTACTGGCTTTATAAAACACAGCGCTACTTTGTTAGATTAGTTCAGAAGGCTTATAAAATCGATATTTCCCCGCAGGAAGAATGATATGATCGCAACCACCCCTGGCGATAGATTAACGGTTTTCATGCGCCATTTCTTCTCTGTATGGTAATTCTTCACTGATCAACTATGATTTATCACTCCCGTGTGAAATCCTAGATTCATCTAGTTCGTCAGGTCGTAAATAATAAAACATATCTCAGACTTTTCGCTACAAGTTGACGTTATTCTAAGTTTCCGTGTTGTTATATATTCAAACTTCTATGACAACACATTATGGTTAGTTATCTATTTATTGCATGTAGTGTTGGATTCAACAGTAGGTACCATCCATGAAATGCTGCAACGGGAAAAATGAATGCTCCGTGCAGGAATGTCCAGAATGGATATGCATAGGAAAATTGGGAGAAAGGATTCAAACTTCTATGACAACACGTTATGATTAGTTATCTATTTATTGAATTTAGTGTTGGATTCAACAATAGGTACCATCCATGAAGTTCTGTAACGGAAAAATGAATGCTCCGTGCAGGAATGTCCAGAATGGATATGCATAGGTAAATTAGGAGAAATGATTCAAACTTCTATGACAACACTTTATGGTTAGTTATCTTTTTATTGAATTTAATGTTGGATTCAACAATAGGTACCAAGTGCTGCAACGAAAAAATGAATGCTCCGCGTAGGAATGTCCAGAATGGATATGCATAGGAAAATTGGGAGAAAGGATTCAAACTTCTATGACAACGCGTTATGGTTAGTTATCTGTTTATTGAATTCAATGTTGGATTCAACAATAGGTACCATCCATGAAGTGCTGCAACTGAAAAATGAATGCTCCGCCGTGCAGGAATGTCCAGAATGGATATGCATAGGTAAATTGGGAGAAAGAATACAGACAGAGAGAAGAAAAGCAGAATGAATGCACTACAAAGATCACCTTATTTTTCAACCACTGATAAAAAGTCTTTTATGATGATGAACCCACCTACGTTCATTACCAGCTTGATGCCACTCCAATAGATGGATGATCATTCCAAATCCTAGAAAGTATATTCAGGCAATTTGTACTTGTCTGAAGGAGCCGATATTTTGGTCAGTAATAAATCCATCTTCCTACATGGTCAATGAAAATGAAGACTTTCTGTCATATATATACGTTATCTCCATCATGTTTCGCCACAAGCGAGCACGTTGGAGATGTATTATACATGGTGAGTAAGAACACTGCTGCGAGCTAAATTTGAACACATGTGGAGAATTCTAAACTTTCCGTTACTTGAAATCAATTTGATTGTTCGCTTGCGTGATGAACAGGGATTAGACCTCATATCCTTCTGTATGAAGTTTTTGCATGATGGATGGCAAACTGAACAACGTGTAGTATAAACATATCAATATTGCGTCTCTTGGGAAGATTGTTTATAGGGCTCATGCAAATGTATTCCTAATATCCATTACTTGTAACAGCTCCACGCATCCTTAAACATGGTACCATTATAAAAAGTGGGATTGCGTTGATAGATTGTTGGCTTGATATGTTGTCTAATGTACAAACTGTTCACCATAGATCTTACCCAAGACTGCAAGTTGTGATAACAGGCCCTTGGGGTACAATGACTGATAGTTTCCTCACTTCTACACAGCGGTTACCATTTACGCCTGCAGTGGCAAGAATTTCCACAACTCTTTGGAGAAACTACGCCGTTAATCCAGCAAAAACTCTTCAGGGTACAATCTGTCAACCCGAAAACTGTGCAGCTCTCGGCTACGGTACAGTCTGACCAAGTGATAAAAGCTCCTTGGTCTGACTCGGTAAAAGCATCCTCTATAGGCTTCGTGGATGAATTACACTCCTCTAAGAGAAGAGCCACTACTCCGGAACGGTTAGGTTGTAAATCAATATGTTACAACTGGACTTAATGGCCACTCTCCGCTATACTTGTTGAGCTTGCAAATTCTGGTTTCTACGTTTTCTGATATAGGAGAAAGGGGGTATATTTTCATAAATCAGTGCAAATGGACAAAATCGAAATCCTGTATACCAGGTATAGTCAAGCCTTAAGGAATGGTGGAATTTAACGTCGAAAAATAGATCGTTTAGAAGCAGGCATGAACAGGTTTTTATGCAAACATTCATATCCTTAAATCCCTGTTGCTCTTCTGACAAATACAACGATGTACGAGTCGAAACCACAGAACATACCCCTAGGGCATTACAGCACGAGTCTCACTGGATTGCTCGCGACAGACTGTGCTAAGGAAATGTTGCTAACTTGGCGAATTCGTGTCAATTTTCCCTTGCGATCACACTGACGTACAGCGCATAATTTGCGTGTGAAGCCCAGATGAGCAGGCTTTTGTAAATCACAGTGTTGTCACTGAAACAAAAATCCACAGTTCCCTAAACAGTTGAAGTGGCCACTTCTGGCCTATCTTTCAAGAAGGTGCAAGCTAAGATATGACAGCTTATCTCTGACCTCCTGACCAGGCCTGCCACATCGACTTTGATTTCCGACTTCCGATTCTAATTGGCGCTCGGTTGTGTAACGTTATATATTGCTATTTTGGTTTGTTGATTGTTTAGTTTCTCTTCTTTCTCTTATTATTTTGTTGATGTTGATGTACAGGGCAGAGTGTGTTCAACCCTATATAAAGAAAACAGAAATAAATAAGTAAACAGATGAATAAATAATGATTCAAGATGCACCAGAAAAGGATTTGCAGTGATAAAAGGCTCGTTCTCATTTAAATGTCGAAATGCTGTCGCCTGACTTAACGCCTTGACATGGAGCAAATTATAGACAACATCACTGGTTCCTTCATTTCTCCACAACCCCTGTAATGTTTTACAAAAGATACACAAGAAAGAATGGTTCTCCTGTCGATTCGACAGATGAGCAGGCAGACAGGCATTTAAAAGATGCACAACAACATTCGTATTGGTTGATGGCATAGAAGATTATTATAGCCACGGGTGGGATTTCACCTCCTAAAAATGGCTGTCGCCTGAGAAGAAACGAAGAATTCAAATAGTAGCCAAAAATGTAACAATTCAGTTCCCAGAATGATTATTCGGTAGGTGAAATAAGCTGACCAGGCCCTCTGACAGATCACGTCAGATCGCTCCTGTCACTGATCTTGGAGGCTATGTGAGGTGGTTTATGCCTGTCGCCAGATTCGGTAACAAATGTTACCACCATGAGTACGTTGCCGCGGTTATATTATCCACGTATAAGACTAGAAATGGCCGTTTTTGTGACGCTTAAGGTTTTTCTGGCTTTCTAAAGTGTTGTTCACTGTCATTTGTATCCAACCTTGCTTAACAAAATGTTGTACAGAAATGACTCTAATAAACGTTACCATTGTTCGATTCTGTCTAAGCTTTCTATTTGACCTGGTTTAAAAAAAGCTGCCCACTTTTTAAATGTTCCTAGGAACGTCGGCTTATACCTAAATGATGAAGTCAATAAGGTGAGTCCTTTCGAAGAAAAGAGGGTAAAGTCTACTGTTGTAACAAACGTTACCGGTAACGTTTCTTACCTGCCCTGTAATGCATTACCAATGGGACCGAAATTAATAAGTTGACATTTTTTGGCTATGGTTAAAAGAGGAATTTTCCTAAACAACCACGTAGTTTTCACTGAAAATAAAGCCGATTCATTTTTCGACCAAAAAAATGCCATTTTTGACATTTCAATGAGAACGAGTGATTGCGTGTTCACTTATGTTACTTGTCACAACATTATGAAATATATAAAGTACGCCATTTTGAGAATTTTTGAAAATGCTACATAATCGCAATTTCAGGCGACAAATTGCGTCGGTATGCGTCACTTTGCAAAACGCCTGACCCAATTTGGTCCAGTCCAATAAGATAGCCGCTTTACAGATAGATTTACTGCGCACCGGACGGCAAGATAAGACCTGCCCACAAAAGGAAATCTTCAACATCCCATTTTGTGCGATAAGAAGTCAATTCAATTCCTATCTCGGTCACTTCCTTGCCTATCGGCTATCCACTGACGGAGCAGGTCTGGTGAGTAGATTCAGCACACGATATTAGAACCACCAGACCGTGTGTTGCCTACTGACAATGGTGAATCGGAGATGGTTGTAATCCCTGCTGACAATTTTGTTCTGCTTGGCTAAGCTCCCGACTTTTGCAACATTACACCGCCCCGAGCGTTCGAAGCAGAGCAAGACGCCATAATAGATGAAGGTGTCTCATGTCGCGACAGACAGCTCGCAGCTACGGAGTCGTGTTCAGCCACGTGTGTTGATTCTGAGACGGACAGAACACTACAAAATGTTCAAACCTAAAGTCTCCATGGGTACTATAATTTTCGTTATATTTGAATTTGTGTTATTATTACCACCACATCTGTTATAAGCATATTCATTGTCTTATCATATCTTTATTAGCTCACAGCATTACTTTATAATTTAATGCTGAATGGTTCAATGTTTTGTTAACATTTTTTTTTCAAAAGCTATAGATTTGAAAAAAAACTCTCTCGGCTCTGTCGATTTATAGGCTCAGATGAAGACGCTTTGCATGATCTACTTATAATCTCAATTAATACTTACACAGAAGGTTGTAGAACAATTTAAGGAAACAACCACCAGACCATTTTTTAAAGATTTTCTTGTGGATTTGTATTCTACTCCTGAAGCTTCGTGCAATTTTCAAGTTCGTGATGAGATATTTTTTCTTCGCCCATATTACGCCTGCTTGTCTATAATGCTTTCAAACCATTTGTTGTCTTCTTCGTTTCCAGAATGCTCGGCCCAATCTCCTATTGGCCTCACCTTACCAGAGATCGTTAACACCATTGTCGGAGACCCCGTCACCTTGCCTGCCACTTTCCAAACAAATCGCCAGGTGGTGTCGGTGTCTTGGAGCAAGCTCGACCCGCGACAACCAGCGAAGAGAATACCTGTGCTGAAGTATCTACCAATGCTGCAGTCCACAGAGTCTTACGGTAGCTTCAAAGGAAGAGTAGTCCTTGAAGGGAGGGCGTCCTTGAAGATTCAACGAACGACAAGAAAAGATGGCGGGACGTATGTCCTGGGAATCATGGGAGAAGGATTTCCTACAGAGGAAGGGTTCATTGAGATGAATGTGTTAGGTAAGTTTGATTATTGTTACAGTGACCGTCTTTAATTTTCTCGAGGCCTGTTTTCCCCCCATAACTTTATTCAAACAAGCAGCACAGACCCTACCAGAATATCAGAGTTTGGCATGTTGGTATCCTTTTTATTAAATATTAGCCCTTCTTGTAAATAAGGGTGTTATCACCCAAGTCACAAGTGCAATGATGTTCTATGAACTGTCAGTTAACATCGTTCTCTTTTAACGAATTAGACAACTTGGTTGCATTATATCTTAATTCAATGTTTCGCGGACAGTTAGTGCAGCGTTGGTCATAATGCACAATATTTTGTAATTGATTGACATCTAGTTCCGCCGAAAGTTGTGGTGGGTCCCACCAATCCTTACGTCACAGCCGAGGGTCGGTCAGCGTCTCTGACATGCGCAGTGAGAGATGCCAGTCCAAACGTGACGTCACTCCGGTGGGAGAAAGATGGCACCGCAATCGACACTCTCAGATTCGACTCCAAATATTCCGACGGGACACTCCAGTCTCCCGACCTCCTCATACATCACGTGACCAGGAGCGATGCTGGACGGTACCGGTGCGTGGCAGGTCACGTGGTCAAGCCTGTGAGTGACAGTCTCACACTGGAGGTTCGATGTGAGTAGAGATTTGAACTGTTTTTGATGGTTCAGCTACTGGTGATAGCCAATATTTGATGGTCCATATAGACCAAAGAAGTAAGATTCCAGTCTATAACTACCAACCATCTACTTTGACCATTTTTGTTAAGTCCCTTGGACAGAAAAGACTTAAGTTGGTATGTAATGTCAATTTGTGAGG
This sequence comes from Branchiostoma floridae, assembly GCF_000003815.2. Taxonomy (NCBI): domain Eukaryota; kingdom Metazoa; phylum Chordata; class Leptocardii; order Amphioxiformes; family Branchiostomatidae; genus Branchiostoma; species Branchiostoma floridae. The sequence goes on along the minus strand of NC_049992.1, from coordinate 15,931,539 downwards.
AAATAGAAAAATGACAAAGACACTAATAGCACTAATATGAATCTGATATTTCACCGCACCACAATCAATTTCTGGAATAATGACTCAAACGACTTTCCTTCCAGATCCAGCAACGATCGTCAGTGTCTCCGATTCACTTTCCGTTGCGGTGTCAGACAACGCCGTCTTGCAGTGCGTCGCGGAGGGACACCCTCCCCCAAACGTCACGTGGTCCAGAAACGGAGTACGCCTGCGCAGTACTACCAAGCGGCTATCCCGCGGTGTTTGCACGAGCTCCCTGGTGCTGCCGAAGGTTCGACTGAACGCCACGGGAACGTACGTGTGCACGGCGTCAAACAGCGTGGGCAAGGACGACATCAAGTCTGTCATGCTGTCCATCAGAGGTGATCAACTGCTGGATTAAGAATTAGCATACAAGTTAAACCTACATGATTCGAGTAACCGGAAATTACATTATAGAGAATTTGAACTGTTCGCATACTAAAATGACTTAGATTGACTGGGAAATCTGACCCAGTCGCTTTGGATTTTAAGAAATTTACATCAAGGCGTACTAACCTTCTTTTAGCCGGGGCGGGGGGCGATATCAACTTCCAATAACCTTTGAGCCATTGCTGACGTCACATATTTATAGAGTCACGTGTCGAGAACGACTGGGTCAGGTAACTGCACAGGACCGAGCGATTCAGTCGAAAATTTAAGTGGGTCAAATTGTTTGCAGTTCGCGAACAGTTTTTAAACAAATCTCCAAACTATGTGAAGAAGTTTGCAACGAATATTCGAATGTTTCCAAATATCAAATTCCAAATCGTGAAAAGAAATCACATATGTCAGATAATGATAAAGACGGTTCCATCATTCACTAACCCAAGTATGCCAGCAATGCCTGTAACATTCTTGTATTAATACTAGTAACAACAGCAAGAGAAGTGTGGAAAATAAATGTTTATACCAGAGTTGAGGAAGTACAGAGAAATTAATTTTGCTCATTCCCAGTTATATCGGGTGACCAAAAATGGAAGATACACACAACGGGAGTTTCGTCATCGCACGCACAAATACACGTAAGTGATTCTCATACATTCAGTGGTACAAACGAAACGCTGTTTTTTCTCCCCAGTTGCCCGTACCGGAGGAGAGGGTGTGGACGTGCTGATCCTGGTGGGGGCCATCGCGGGCGGCATGTGGCTGGTCATCTGCCTGGCCCTGGCCGTGTACTTCGTCCGGCGCCGGAGACAGCGGCAGGAGAAGAAACGCTTCTCGTTCTACTACAACATGGGGAGGGGGCAGGGGGACAAGGGCGGGGACAGGCCGGGGGAGGAGACTCTGGAGGTCACCCGGCACCCGAATCTCAAGCCGCCTGGTATTTTAGTTTCTTTGTTTATTTGAATAGTTTTCTAACCAGCTGTGTTGGGCAAGGATACATAGCATCAGTTCTGTTAGCTTTTAGTTTTAGCCTGAAATGCAGTCTTAGCTAAATTAAGTTAGCTTAAGTGGTGGATTTTAACTATCGCAAACAACACTAGATTCCAAGCTAGTCGTTTAAGATAAGTCTTAACAAATAACAACTATTGAAGTATTAAGTTGTTTGACTGGAAATTTTCTTGCTTATTGTTGTGTTCTCCAGTTAAGCCGCGTTCTCCCAGTGCACCTTACGGTGGCATAGAGACCATCAGACGAACGTCTAACAAGGGAAAGGGTGAGTTACTGGAGTCGCACTAGTTTTATCGACTGTACCTACTTAAAATGTCACAATATGGAATATGAATGTGATCGGTGTTGTACGTCACGCGAAGTAAAACTGTGATCTTATGTTTGGTAAAATGTTGTATACTGAGTAGAACTTGCTTAGTAAAAGATTGCTGTTTTGTTTTCTTTAAGTAGTGAGGAGATACGCCCGCGCCTTGTACTGCTACCGCCCGGCAGAGGAGAATGAGCTTGCTCTGGAGGTAGATGACGTCATCGAGGTGCTGGAGGGGGAAGATGGCGGCTGGTGCCTGGGTTACCTGAGGGGCAGGATAGGCCTGTTCCCCTCCAACTACGTCAAATTTCTGTCCGCGTCACAAGGTTTGGCAGTACGTTCCGTTGTGTGGATTTTTTTACTCATCTACACTGTATTTCATAGCTTATGATATTATCTATCAGTAGTAATTCTAACCTCATCATGCATCAATTGACTTGCCGTCCCATAGCTAATGATATTCACCAGAATGTGTATATTTCATGTTCAATCAACATGCTATTATTACAATGTATTGGCCATATATGTAACTTTATTTTTTTTTCCTGCAGTGTCAGCCGCCAAGCTGAGAGAGCTGTATGAACCTGTGGAGTCCAAATCGTCGTCATCCAAGGCCAGCCTGTGAAGGGATTTTACGACAGTGGTGTAACACGACATCATGTCCATTTTACCACAGGAATAGTTTAGAGGCAGAACAGGAGACAAGAAAGGACAGGGAGATATCCCGGAGATCTCTCCATTAGTATATATCCCCTTAGTCAAGGACTACTTGTACATGTAAATTATCAGTATACTAGTAGATACGTGACAGAGATAAACGTACTGAAGGACTTTCCAAAGTATCTGCATTGTATACCTGCCCGTGTGACGTGTACAATAATCCTAGAGTGAACATGGGCGACTATTTTGTTTCATTTACTCTATATTCAACTATTTATTTGTTACTCTGCAAGCTACGAGATGCAGAATTTGTAAATATGGAGTCATCTTCACACAGAAACATATCTATATTATGCTGTGTACATTATCGCTACCTTCTACTGGCAGGTAAGATGTATTTTCTCAAAAGTAAGTATGAATTGCAACCCAGATAATTTTTGAAATTGTCATTAGTGAAAATAGTTATAAGAAGATTAGTGATTTATTTGTATTTGTTAATACAATATGTGTGCCCTGTTTGGAATTGTACATATCAGGAATGTCTTTCTTGGATGAGCTTATGCGGATGACTAGAGTATTACAACGCGACTAATTTGGAAAACTAGCTATCAATGGTAGTTGATCATGACCTCTAGTTCCAATGTACTACCAATGAAAGAGGTAGATATCTTATTAGTAATCAAGACGACAGTTGTAACTGACACTCTGGTAGGTCTAGTCGCTCTAAGACGTACAGATATACTCGGCAATCTTTGATGTAAGCCTTCCCGTAAGGAATAGCATCAATATTTTCCTTTCGAATTCTTCTACTCGAGCCAACTGTTTAGATGTAAAATCTATACTCGTGTATTTCCTCAAATAGTTTATCTTGACATACCTACCATCTGCACTCCTGGTGTGGTTGTGCCTCCTAGGGCTAATACTCGTATACAGGTGTATTACATGTACACTGCAACCATGTTGTGAAAATGAGGTAACATTTGGATAAGCGTATTCTGTTTTTTATTTGTACTTTTCTTTGTCCACACAGTAGTTTTTTTTATATGATATAACGGAAAGCCACTTTCAGATATGTACATGCTGGGGACATATAGAATACATGTCCGGTACTGTGGTCGTACTGAATAAAAACGATTCTGCATATACAATGTAGTTACATAAACAAGACCTGTTTCATCATTAAAAGGACAACCCATAACAAAACTTTGTCCTTTGTTCAAAAGCCTTAGTCCGTTACATGGTCAATGCATTGCCACTTGTGCTGTGATCTCTCATTGCCTACGATAGGTAGCTCTTTTGTTATGTACACAGAATTAACTTTTGGCAAGCACTAGACTTACATACACACTTCATAGCAGTTTACAACATTGCTTTTCAATTCTCAATCAACGAATACACCTGAAAACTGCTTTAATTCCTCTCTATCTTTATGTTGGTAGTTCAACATTAGGTCCATTCTTCCAAAACCCGTGAAAAGTTCACTTACAAATCCAATTTCATGTTTCAAATCCATTATACACTGTTTCCCACCATTTCCGTTTTAACTTTCTCCTTATACCTTTCTTTTATTCACCCACATCGATGAGAATGCCAGATAAAAGATATCGTTATCCTATAAGAGATATCGTTATCCTATTCCAACAGACAGACAGGATTGGTTCTTTATCCCATATCTTTAGTCCTGAAAATTATTGTTTTGGAAACACGTACTAATGAGATGTGCTAATGATGGGTACAAAACTTTGACCCATTTTTTTTAACCCAGAAAGTATCATTCTTCCTATGGTACAAAATGGGCTAACATCCCTTCCGACCATTTTTTTTCGCAGAATGTTATTCATGAGTAATCAAGTCTAGACAGGCTAATGGATCGTTAAGTCACGCCGCCTGGCGAGGAGGATAGCAGGTGCAGTTATTGTGCATCAAGTGCACCTTGTTCCGTTTAGACGCTTGACTTTCCCGATCTGCGATTGGGGTCGGATGAATCGTACAGTTCCCTCAGTTTCGATGCAGACACTGTAAAAAATGGTAAAATAAAGTGTAGATGTAAATAACAGTGAAGATGTGAGATTTTATTATAGCTATACGCGCTACGAAGAATACCAACTCATCAGCCGTGTTGGTATATAGGCGGATGGTGGAACGAAGTAGAGTTAGTAGACCTACGTTAATCGGGATACTAATCTACTTTTGTGCTCTCTATGACTGCCAAACAAAGTAAACAGAACACAGGTCACCAGTATAATGAGATGCATAGATACTGCAGGATGAAAACTCCCGTCCCCTCTTTCTACGTATGGTTTTGTCCTAGCTTGACCTTTGACATACCAAAATTCATTCTTCGAAGAATCGCTCTCCTCTGATAGGAGAAATACAAGGTACGTTGTTGCGCCTCCACTCACCAGAAGCTGAGTCTCATAAATGGTATGTAACGTTACGCATTCTGTACATGTTGTGTTTATAAAAGATCGGCTCAAAACATTTTAATGGATGGGCTTACAAATTATGTTGGTATAGAATATAGATAGTGTGAGTGTGTGTGTCTTTGTGCGTGTCTGTGAGAGGGATTGATTCTTATCAATACCTCTTGCTACTATTTGGAGTAGTGCAAATAGTCATTCCAGTTTATTACCTTGGGACGCGGACAGAAACTTGACGTAGTTGGAGGGGAACAGGCCTATCCTGCCCCTCAGGTAACCCAGGCACCAGCCGCCATCTTCCCCCTCAAGCACCTCGATGACGTCATCAATCTCCAGATACAACTCGTTGTCCTCTTGTGGGTGGTAGGTGTACAGGACCAGGCCGTAACGACGCACTGTAAGAGATGGGAACACTCATTTCTTTTGTCAGCTCTGTGAAAACGTCAAAACAGTCTGTGCAGTTTGCAAATTTTCTATTTACGCCCCCCTTCGAAGTTCGAGTTAACTACAGATAGATCACATGTCTGCACACCAACAATCTTTGACAGGAAAATGCTTTTAGCCTCGTTTGTGTGACAGGACGTCGTTAGCCTTATTCTTTTTTGATAACACGTCTTTAGCCTCTTTCCATTCAATGACCTCGCACGTATATGCCACTGGGGTCAGCACTTAGTTGGCATTTAAACATTAGGCATGTAACGTATCATTGATTGTAATCTTGACTGCTGCGACTGCAACATTGATGAATCCAGAACCGCAGAGAAACGCACCTTTGCCCTTGGTCCGACGCATCGTATCTATCCCACCGTACGTAGGAGCCCCTGACACTGGTTTGGCTGCATGGTGGTAGAAGAACGTTCAGTATACACAGTTAGCAACTGTTTAAAACATAAACGTTGGTATGACGAGACGGATTTAGATAGGTAGTTACAGGTAAAGGCCTTGGGGCAGGGTTGTTATCCACTGTGTCTAGAACACGGTATTCACTCTCCTACAATCGCCTTTTACTTCCCTAGTCGAAGCCAGGTACCCATTTTACATCTGGGTGAATTGACGATTGTCGTGTTAAGTGCCTTTCTCCAGGGCAGCCATATATGGTATCATATATACAAGGAATCTAACCCGTGGCTTCTCAAGCTCGCTTGAACGACGCTTCCGACAACCTAGCCACTTGGCCATTCGACAGATTGAGATACAACATGTATTAAAAAAAGTGTTGAGTTATCGATTGTGTACAGTACCTGGTAGCTTGAGGTGTGGGTGACGGGTCACTTCTAGCGTCTCCTCCCCCGTCTTTCCGTCCGTGCCGTCCGGCTGTTTCCGCCCCATGTTGTAGTAGAAGGCGAACCGCTTCTTGTCCTGTCTGTTCCGCCGCCGCCTGACGAAGTACACGGCCAGACCCACACAGATGGCGAGCCACAGGCCTCCAGCGATAGCGCCCACAAGGATGGCTATACTGCTGTCGTCCAGCCAAGACTGAGAACCTGAGATTCAATGTTCCAATCTTAAGTTTTCTCATTTTTCTTTAAGGAAACGTTGATTAATTCCAAGAAGTAATTATAAGGACAGTCAAGGTAACAGCTGGTATATAATCTTCTACCTGTCGTGCAAAAGAAGACAGGCCCTGTATCTACAGATTCATTGTACCAAGCTCTTTTGGTCAAGCACAATTAACAGTGGACCACGGCTGAACGTCCCGTCATAAGGACTTAAAACCTTTCCAGTAGCACTCGGGTGAGGGAACAGCTTCAAGTATCACAGAAATTGAAGTTTCAATACCTCAACCTCAAAATGTATCTGACTATCTGTGTACCTACTCACATGTGTAATTGTATACTTTATAAACACAAGGACCTACCTTGGACGATCACTTCTACAGACTTAAGGTCACTCTTCCCAACGGAGTTGGCCGCTGTACATGCGTAAATACCGCTGGCGTTCACTGTGACGTCATCCAGTACCACAGATTCTGCGCGGACGTCACGTGACACGCTCTTCGTGGTCCCGCGCAGACGCACTCCGTTCCGTGTCCACGTGATGTTGGGCGGAGGGTTTCCCTCAGCCACGCACTGCAGAGTGACGCGGTCCGACACGGAAACAGTCTGGGAGTCCGAGATGCTCAGTATAGTGGCGGGATCTGTCAAAAATTAGAGACAAGGTCACAGCATGTCCAGGACAAAAGGTACCAAAAAACGGAAGTTCTGCTTTGACCTTGACCTTCGTGTCTACAACTCCTACCCACATACCAAATATCATCACAATCCATCTAGAGGTTTTTATAAGTTATTTCTGCGCAATCATGACAGTCACATACGGGCAAACAGAGCCCAAAAGTATACCTCTATTTGTCGCGGAGGTATCAAGTATTGTGATGGGAGTAGAAAGAAAACATAACAGTGTGTTTTTAAGTTTTTAATGTAGTAACTTAGACCGAATATGATGAAGAATGCAAATACAGATATCAGCGAAAAGAGAAGTACAAATCGTCGAAAAATGATTGCTTTTAAAATATTATGATTGCTTTTAAAGTATTGCTCAAATGACTTGGAAACGTGTCATTTCGACATGGACAGACTACATAAATAGAGATGAAAATTAGAAGATTTAGGTATGGATCAGAGCAACTCACACAACACCCGCACTGTCAGTGCAGCGCTGACTCTTCGAACCACGTGATCTGCGATGCACTTGTATACACCTGCGTCACCCCTGGTCACGAAATGTATCACCAGATTCGTCGACTGCAGATTCCCACCGGAATACTTGGTGACCAATCGTGAACTATCGATTAACGACCCGTCCTTCTCCCAGTGCAGTGATGTGATGTTCGGCTTCGCTTCCGTGACTGAGCACGTTAGAGTTGCCGATCTTCCACTGGCTGCCATCACTGGGTCGGAAGGCCCCACTGCGATTCTTGGTGGAACTGCACCATTTGGAGGTGAAAGAAGCATTTAGTATTCTTTGTGACACAATGTTTTGCCATTTTCGCAACCATTTTTATTAATCCGCCAAATATGGAAATCTGCTTGTACCCAAACAGCTACGAATTTACAATCTAAATCTCTTACCTTACTTTTATGTTTTCTCTACATATGAACGGACTATATCAATAAAAATTTGATTTCATAAAGTAAGACACAAAAAAAACATGTTTGCTGATTTACCACGCATATCAAATCGAACTTGTAATCAATCAATTATGATCGCATGAGGGACGTTTCCGGACAAACCGTTCAGTCGAGATTAATTACAGGATACAAACCGGTCGGAAGTTCCTGTCATGGGACGGTGATAATCTAATGTTTCTCCAAATGACGAACAACTTGTCGGATCCGAGCCGAATGATCCTGATGAACGGCACAGATACCCCTTCTGTTCCGCGCAATTAGGACGGGATGGTCGAGCTGATACCAAAAACTTGATACCATCGTCCCATTAAATATGGATTCAGAACGTTAAGATAATCCTCAAAATCCACCATAACGAAGGGAAAATCCCATTACCAGGTAGAGCCCTGTCCTTTTGTGTTATTGTCCCATGCAATATGTTAGATTGTTACCAAAGCTCAGGCATTTCCTCAAGCTACTGGTAAAGTCGTCTATATCAGATAATTTCTGTTACATTTTCGTATCGACATATAGTAGATACGTAGATATAACCAAGCTATCTGATAGTATCACGGGTTCAGCTTTTTACCATTACGTAGTATGCAAAATTAAAGAACCTGAACTTGAATGCTGAGTTATTTACCCATGACGTTCAGCTCGATGAACCCCTCCTCTGTGCCGATCCCTTGCCCCACCAATGTGAGGACGTACCGCCCTTGGTCTTCAGCTGTGGTCCGGTCAATTTTCAGGGAGGCCTTCCCGACCAGTTCCACTCTACCTTCATAGGAGCCATGCGCTTCAGTCGACGCCATCATAGGTATATTCGTGAGAATAGGAGTTCTTTTGTCTCCATTTTTCTCCAATTTGGTCCAAGTGATCGTGGCGATGCGGCGATCCGTGCGGAAGGTGGCGGGTAAGGTAACGGGGTCCCCGGCTATGGTGTTCACCGTGTCCGGTAGAGTCAGTCCGATAGACGACTGGCACAGACATCCTGTAATCGTAAAGTATGCATAATGATTTACTGTCGCTACAGCAAGCTACCAGTCAAGCTGGTAAATTACGAAGTAGCTACATAACATATCTTTATTGCAAGTTCTTGCCCGAAGGCTAATTGCAAGTGACAAAAAATGACATACAGACAATGGATCACAGTATAGCAAGGAACTACTCTAGTCTAAAGTCTAACGCTAAACTATGTCGTATTGGGTTTGACTTCTTTTTCTGAGAAAGTAGAAGACTGAAGAATGATTCCAGCTTTTCCGTAATGTATGGGTTTTGAGATGTTAAGAGGATAGTAGTTTTCTTTCTGTCTGTAAGATTAGGATGGAATTTGGTGATCTCTTTGAATAGCTCTTTTCTTTCTTGATTATAGAAGGGACAGATCGAAATAAAATGTGTTTCATAATAGAGCAAAGAGTACCCACACACTTGCTCTTGCGTTGATTTATAATCATTTACATACTGTTGTTGCCAACAAGTCTTCCGATGGAATCTCTACCTACTGCATTATTTTGCGTCTTACTTTAAAGTAGGACGCGGAGTTGGCTGTGCATGTTTTGCATTTCAAGGTCCCATGTTGGAAACCGATAACGGTTGTATAATGTAACGGATTATTTAGAATGGAATGGAATGGTTGGAAAAGTGAATGGAGAAAAAACTGTCACCACAAAGTCCATGTCTCACTAGGTCAGACACACATTTAATCTTCACGAATATTCCTTGTGGGAGAATAAATATCAAATCACTGTCATATTGTTCCGATTATCGTTTGTTTATAGTTAAAAGCTTTTAGTCATGAATTAAACATGCAACCTCCCTTGACCTTATACGCGTTAAATGGTATGTTGAGAAGCACTTGTTCCAGATATTACTAACCCCATATAGCTGCATGCAAATGCAACTCCATTAACAGAGCCCGTGGAGTGGCGAGGTACTGCATACAAAAAACAGCTTTTAAGACTTGTTTATCTCATGCAAGTCGGATACTTTCCGGCAGATAGAATGAAGTTTGTATCAGGAGACCTTGGCCCTCCCGCCTAAGTCTTAGAGACGCCATTTTGATTGACAGACCTGCCTGACGTGTTTTGTTCAGCTTCTGTAATACCTCAGATATCCTACCGATCCATACACATCACACCCACAAACCGAACGTCTTCCGGGAGAAAACCGGATAATCTTGGAATCCCTCGATCAATAACCTGTAAATCAGAACTTATTTTCCGCTGACAGCCGCCGCGCCTCTTCCATTATCAGCTCGTAACTGGATTTTAGCGACACGATGGAGGATTTGCTGCAATGTATACACTCCCGTAGAGACGGATATATCTGCACTTCAAAATGATCCACACTTTGAAAACTCGGTTATAAACTGAGATTTCTTCTTCCAGAATTCATTCGATCAACGTCTGGTGAATTAAACCCCCTCCCTGTGTTACTGCCCTTCGTTTATAGCCCTGCAATAAATTTCTGCTTTCTTTTATCCTCCGCTACAGAGCACAGCTCTCTTAAAATACTAGTTTTGCGTGTAAGCAGTTTGGAGCCTTCTTGTTTCGTCTTTACCGTTCTTCTGGGCGTAACGCTCTGAGAAGGCTACACGCCTTAAGAGGCTCTGTCTGTAAAAACCAAGCATAGGGTGGCTAAACTCAAAAAATCGATTTTCCTTAAATTTTGTGTGGTGGTAGGGCCTTGGTCCAAACCTACAAAAATGGCAAAGTTTTAGATCTGCGGTCACCGGTTGCCATGGCAACGGCCATTTTTCAAAATGGCGGATTTTCACCAAGGGAAGGCATGGTCGCGTCCAAAATAGACCTTCTTTGGACTCCTGTAGCCCCCACAAATTAACAGATATTTTATTGATTCTCGCATATGTTATTACCCATATTCTAATGAACAAAATGATATATAGTGATGCTCAAAATGTTTTTGTAGTCAGGTGCAGCAGATGTTTGAAAATGATGTGTTTTCGTGAATTTCCAAAATTGGCAAAAATCCATTTTTTGACCATTTTTATTGACCATTAGCTCATTAGCAGGCAAATCAATTTGCTTCATTTTCGGCACAGTTATAGTTTGAACCTTTGTATACATCATATGTAAAAATAAATTTGGGCCTTTTACGTATCGGACCGTGGTGGCCCCCAGAGTAAACCAATATTTCCATTTCAAGAAAATCGTAACCATAGAATTATTCCTGGAAAAACAGTCATAGCTTACCAGAAATGAATCTCATTATCATTGTATGTAACAGAGGAACTTACCTATCACTTATAAAAGCAGGGTTGTTTTAGATTTTTTTATAATTGCCTTTAAAATGATTTTATTGAGTTTTTTTGGTCGTTTTTAGACCAAAAAATGTATCTTTTGGCCCAAGCACCCTGGTATTACAACCAAATGACCTGAAATTTGGTATGGGAATGTCCTGGACACGTACACACATGGGTTGATAACTGGTTTGCCATATGATAGAACAAAATGCTGAATTTTGTGACTTTTATGGGGCATTTTTGGCCCCAAAACTACATTTTTGGCCCCAGTACCCTGGTTTTTACAACCAAATGACCTGAAATTTGGTTTAGGAATGCCCTGGACACATACGCACATGGATTCAATAACACTTTGGGCATACTGTTCAATAAAATGCAAAAGTTTGTGATTTTTGGTTTATTTTTTCCCCAAAAAAGTACATTTTTGGCTCCCCTACCCTGGTTTTACAACTGAATGACCTGGAATTCGGTATAGCAATGCCCTGAACATATGCACACATGGATTCAATAACATGCTTTACATACAGTACAACAAAATGCTTAATTTTGAGATTTATTTTACAAAAAAGTCATTTTTTTGCTCCTGTTCCTTGGTTTTCCAAGTAAATAACCGGTAAAAAGTCGGTATACAAATGTAGAATCGCCTTTGAAATGGCTTTTATAACCCGTTTTTGCATACAGTGCAACAAAACGCTTAATGTTGTAATTTTTGGTCATTGTTTTACCCAAAGTACATTTCTGGCTCCTTTTTGTAATTTTTGGCCCCAAAAGTACATTTTTGGCCCATTAAACCCTGGTTTTACAAGTAAATGAAATTCGGTATAAAAATGCCCTGGACACATGTACACATAGAGTCAATAATAATTTTGGCATACTGTGCAACAAAATGCTTAATTTTGGTCATTTTTTTTTACTAAAAAAAAAGGTACATTTTTGGCTCATGTACCCTGGCTTTACCATTGAATGACCTGCATTCGGTATTGGAATGCCCTGGACATATGCACTGATGGATCCAATAACAACACGTTTGGCATACAATACAACAAAATGCTTAATTTGTTATTTTGGGCCATTTTTTTAAAACAAAAAAGTGCATTTTTGGCTCTTGTAGCCTGGTTTCACAACTAAAAAAATTTAGACGACTTGAACTTTGGTATAGGAATGCCCTGGACATATGCGCACATATGTCCAGGGCATGCTTGTCATACAGTACAGTGAAATGCTGAATTTTGTGTGTGTTTTTTGCCATTTTTTTTACAAAAACAAATATTTTGGCTCCTGTAAAATAACCTGTTTCTCCAATTAAATAATCTGAAATTCGGTATGGGAGTGTCCTGGACACTTTAATAACACTTTTTGGCAATTTACAATTTACAAAGACACGTCATCTTTTAACATCTGCTGCACCTCACTACAAAAACATTTCGAGGATAACTTAATATCACTTTTCTTATTAGAATATGGGTAATAACATATACGGGAATCAATAGAATATCTCTTACTTTGTGGGGGTTTTTGGAGTCCAGGAGGTAATTTGCCTGTAATGCCTAATAGGGAATAGGAGCTAGAAATGTACTTGGGGTAAAGCAATGACCAAAAATTACAACATTAAGCGTTTTGTTGCACTGTATGCAAAAACGGGTTATAAAAGCCATTTCCAATGCGCTCCTATACCAATTTTTTACCGGTTATTTACTGGTTATTTACCAGGGAACAGGAGCAAGAAAATGACTTTTTTTTTGGTAAAAAAAATGGCAAAAATCTCAAAATTAAGCATTTTGTTGTACTGTATGTAAAACATGTTATTGAATCCATGTGTGCATATGTTCAGGGCATTGCTATACCGAATTCCAGGTCATTCAGTTGTAAAACCAGGGTAGGGGAGCCAAAAATGTACTTTTTTGGGGAAAAAATAAACCAAAAATCACAAACTTTTGCATTTTATTGAACAGTATGCCCAAAGTGTTATTGAATCCATGTGCGTATGTGTCCAGGGCATTCCTAAACCAAATTTCAGGTCATTTGGTTGTAAAACCAGGGTACTGGGGCCAAAAATGTAGTTTTTGGGCCAAAAATGCCCCATAAAAGTCACAAAATTCAGCATTTTGTTCTATCATATGGCAAACCAGTTATCAACCCATGTGTGTACGTGTCCAGGACATTCCCATACCAAATTTCAGGTCATTTGGTTGTAATACCAGGGTGCTTGGGCCAAAAGATACATTTTTTGGTCTAAAAACGACCAAAAAAACTCAATAAAATCATTTTAAAGGCAATTATAAAAAAATCTAAAACAACCCTGCTTTTATAAGTGATAGGTAAGTTCCTCTGTTACATACAATGATAATGAGATTCATTTCTGGTAAGCTATGACTGTTTTTCCAGGAATAATTCTATGGTTACGATTTTCTTGAAATGGAAATATTGGTTTACTCTGGGGGCCACCACGGTCCGATACGTAAAAGGCCCAAATTTATTTTTACATATGATGTATACAAAGGTTCAAACTATAACTGTGCCGAAAATGAAGCAAATTAATTTGCCTGCTAATGAGCTAATGGTCAATAAAAATGGTCAAAAAATGGATTTTTGCCAATTTTGGAAATTCACGAAAACACATAATTTTTAAACATCTACTGCACCTGACCACAAAAACATTTTGAGCATCACTATATATCATTTTGTTCATTAGAATAGGGGTAATAACATATGCGAGAATCGATAAAATATCTGTTAATTTGTGGGGGCTACAGGAGTCCAAAGGAGGCCTATTTGGGACGCGACCAAGGCCGTCCCTTGGTGAAAATCCGCCATTTTGAAAATGGCCGTTGCCATGGCAACCGGTGACCGCAGATCTAAAACTTTGCCATTTTTGTAGGTTTGGACCAAGGCCCTACCACCACACAAAATTTAAGGAAAATCGATTTTTTGAGTTTGGCCAACTTTTTCTGATTTTGCTTGGTTTTTACAGACATCAGCTCTTAAGTACAATTCGTACAAAAGGGTGATGACAACTTTATTAGGAAAAGTTCTATGTTCTAAGTCTGAAACTGTAGTATATTATAATTATAGTTCATCAAAGAACATTGCTGACAACGTAGAGAAAGCAAATGAATAATTTGAACACTGAGATTCAATTTGTAAAGAATGTCTTGATTGTTCATAATGTAACAAAAGAACACAAAGCCTTAGACAATATATGTCTAAAAAGTTAATATGATTTAAAGTTGACAGCTGAATATTGAAAGGTTATAACTTTGTGGATACCATTACATCCGTAGCTTAGACCCGAAGTCGACGTAACATCGTAAAGGCCTCATCAGAGATAGTCTCATCCCTGATTTTATGTGAAATACAATAAAGAACAGGAAGAAAGTTAATGACCATAGAGACGCAGCAAGCAGCTCTTTCTGCAGTGGTGAATGCCGGAGATTCAGATAATAACAGACACTGCCTTGTATTCCTTATTTCTAAGAAAACAGTCCATGATGATGATGATGATGATAGTGCTCAATGTCCTTACAACATTGGTCATTGGTGCGGCACGGCGGGGTTCGAAAGATTACGCAACGAAATCCAGAGGTAAAGAACGAATTTTCTTACGTTTTGTGTATTTTGTTGTCTTCTAAGTCATGCTCATATCTAAATATACGCGAAATCAACAACGCCGCAGTGAACGAACCCCGCAGCGCCGCACCAGTACCCCAAGTGCAGTGAGATACCACCCTTTTTAGCTCTAATGAAAATATCAAACAACTCTCCCATTTCACTAGGGCAGCAACATAGTTGCGACCTAATATATATATATATATATATATATATATATATATATATATATATATATGACAGTTACTATACTTAGGCGCCCCTAGTGCAGTGAGATACCGCCTTTAGTCTAAATGAGTTCCTCAAGGTTTCCAAATGATTTGCTACAAGCAGCAAGTTCATCCATAGTCAGGAGTTCTGGTTGGCGGGTAAGATTAATACCCCCCCCCCCCCCCCAACACACACACACACTTGGGTGATTTTTCCCCCGCAGCGAGCCGGAGTTATCGCCGTGTGGAGACACCATGTCTGACATATTGTGTCAGTAAAAGTCACCTGCTTAATGGAGAAAAGCATCTGCTCCAGGTGGGACGGGGAGCAGAATGAAAGGGCACACAGGCTGACAATCTAGCGGAGGAATCTCTGTACAGGTTGATGAGGCGAGATAACAGAGAAGAATTTATGTCCTGGCGTATCAAAAGCATAAGTTGTAACAGTAACAAAATGCGCAGCTCATTAACGTATGGAAAGCAAAAGCCTGTGCTTTGACATTTATACGTTTGGTTATTTTTCATGAGGTACAAATTTTTAAAGAGAGAAATAACAGAAAGCCGAAATAAAGGAGAAAAGTATACGTTATGGCATATAATACTAAATCAAACCATATATGTTAACAAATGCTCTGTCTATTAGCATACGTTAAGCATTAAATGTAGGAGTACTCTAAGACGTATATTTCAAAATATTGAAGGTAAGTTAAGTTATTTTTCTAGGATACAGATTTTGGTTACTGGGTAAGCTTTGATTGTGGAAGGAAATATCTTCAAGAAGTCACAAAGGACCTGTACCCAATTCCAAAGTGGGCGATCTCGCAGCGACCTAAATTGTATCTAATTAAGTGCTTAACTTACTATATTTGAAATAACATGCAAAATGTAAAAGTATAGATTAAAAGCGAGAAGCATGCAAAGTGTAAAAAATTCATTATTCCTTTATGAAATTGTTTGCGTGCTCTGTCAAATTGTAGGTCACTGTGCGGTCGCAGTGATGTCGCCGTCCCATCGCCGTCCTATAGAGGAATTAGGGAGTAATGTTTTGGAAATGTTTACGATGTATGAATTTACAGCACGCGTCACGGTTCCGTGTACTTCCTGTGAGAAGTGGGTGTTAAAAAGGAATCCGCACCGAACCGTTTGATGGAATCCAAGTATAAACTTAAATGGTCGGGTTGGGAGAGATAACGGAAAATAAGGGCGTTTGTTTTGTTTTCCCGGGTGCACAACAAACCTGAGATAGGCACCCCAGTATACGTATAGCGCGCGCAGTTCAATGGGTTCTGCATCTCACGGTACCAAGAAGTCGTGAGTTCGAATCTTGGCTGTGTCGTTCACCCACAAGCACGCTACTGGAAAGGGTTGCAGTTCTTAGGACGGGGCGTTAAGCCGTGGCCCACTGTTTATTATGGTTGTCGAAAAAAAAATCCAGGGGAATTTCCCTGGTACAATGCCAATGAACCTGTAAATACTGTACATATTCGTCTGTCGTCCTCGTCACGACCATTGGAAGAGTAGCTCATCTGGCGTTCATAGAGCAAAGAGCCCTTTACATGATAGCGATAGAAGCATTCTATTTGATTACATGTAGATTTCCCAACTTCAAATACTTGAATAGTAAGGAGAAATTTATATTCCTTACAGCTTTACAACTCTAACCAACCGTACAGCCATATGCATCTACATTTATGCAATCACCATGAAGCGAGAGGATGTCGAATGTACTAGAGTAGATCAGACGTATATCTGCACATATAAATGTATATGCTTGTTACCATATATATGGTTGTTACCATGTGACCTGTACTTAGCCCAGTGGGGCAAAAAATGTGCAATAAAGGTCTTCATTCATTAGTTCTAGAGATCGCTTTCGTCCCTCAAGATGACATTGCACAGTCCCCGACAACCATCATACCTGTTGGTACATGTCGTTGGTAAGAATCATCTGGGCGTATATAACGAGGGGACTTGTCTCTGGATACAACCCTAGCCACAGACGATGGTATCACTCCGCCCGGCGCCAGCCTTCAATCCCCACATCTGTCTCACCGATTAATTACAGCCTCAGCCTGATTAAACATCATTAGTACAACCCTCGTGATTTCATATATAGATGGCAATCTTGCTGCTAACATCCTATATCGGTTCATGGGCATGTCATACTGTTATCAGTATATAAACACCCAAACTATCACCCCGATGATTTTATTTATTTTACTGCAATTCTAGATACTGCGGATGTTTTAAATTTTCGGTAATCTATAGTCGTTGCGGATAGACAACGTATATCCGGTAGAAAATAATTGACAAATGATCGGAGGGTACCGAGGGGAACCTACTGCGCGTCAGAAAGGCGCGAAAATTGCTCCCTCCCCACAAACCGGGATAATGCGCTTCTCCGCATCATACACGCGCGGTCGCAATTAGATAATAATTGCGTTATAACTTTGCAACGCTTCTCTGGCAGGCAGTGAAGAAACATGTGAAGATTGGGAGTCATACAGAGGGCTCACATGCGAACTAAGTGATGCATCTCCCTTACAATCTCATTAACTTTGGGGGTAATTTCGAGAAGTATATCAAAGTACTTATTACCACATCTCGCAGTGATATTGTGCGTGTAGGACGCTAGAGTGTACTTTTGATAGATTGTTCGCTGGAAGATAATGAATACAAATTGATTTTAGATGACGGTTTCATGATCCAATACTTCGGGGAAATCTTCATTCCCGTACATATATGTACACCAGTCTCCCCGACGGTTCCAATACTCATTTCTATAAGGTGCGATCAAACGTGCAAGATACTCTCATAACCCCAATTTTCATCTTCGGATTACCAAAGAAAGTTTTCTCTTCGTCTACGCAAGAGCCTGAGAGCTTCCCTGTAGAGAACTGGGGTGGATGGACCAACATCATATCAGTCTATCCGTTATTTTAGTACAAACTTAGGGCGCAGTTACATAGGTCGTACGATTGATGCCATAGGATTTTCAAGCAAGCCCTGACAGAACCAACCTCTGACATGGATCCAAAACAGCATTTTGTGTACTAGTACCAAGAGTCGACAGTTGAATTTTGCAGGAGACGTACATAACTGTCCTCCAAAATGCCCGGAGTTAGCGATCGTACGATGTGACCTATGTAACCATGCCCATACGAATAATAATGTTGGCATTGATAGTGTGAGTATTGTAGTCTCCTCTAACTGATAGACCAAGAATGAGTAATAAGCTAAGGTCCGTCAACAGTTTAAGATGCCGGTAAGAGTTTGACGTCCTGTGAAGACCAATGCCCCACGAATCACCAGCACACTGTGTCTAGGGAACCATCTATCTTGTTGATAGGATGCGCTTGAATAGTCAGAGAAGCCTAGATTGGCCTGTGTCCGAGGGATTTTCTTCCTTGACAGGGACGATATGTTTTCTTGAATTACTGTTTTCAGAACAACGTGCCTGGAGTGCAACGTGCCCAAGAGACAGCTTGAAGTAACACCATAATGTATCATTCAAGTTCGTTATCCTTAGGCGTTCAAATAAGAAAAAGAACATAAACAAACATATTTTCTCTGTGACTGTATGTAATGCAAGCAGTATTACAAAAGCAGTATCATATTATAAGTTTATTGCAACACATGCCTTACTTCATATATTCGTAATACGACTGTCAGATGAAGTCATGCGAAATTGATCCTCCTGTTTTAGCTATATTGTTTTCTCTGACGTTAGTGCTAAGGCAATCCAAACAATTGAGCACGCCTTTTGGCTTAAGTTACCAAAGCGTTGAATTTTGATCAGTTCAACGTTACGCTATTTAAGTGTGACGTAAGTGTATCTATGTGGGTGTTCAATTAGATCTGCTTAAAAAGGATAAAAGACAAACTATTAACTGCAACGTCACAATCATAGATGTCGTAGATACAGAGTCATAGTACTTAAACTCGTTCAACCACAACGTGTGAAACAGGCATTCAAGCAAACCCGGCCTATATTATACATTCAACTAGTGTCATTACCCACCAATACGGGATGTGTGAAGATGTCAGAAGGTTTAGAGAGATGACATTCCGCGGATTTATTTCCGCTATCAGCTGTAATTGAAGAGGACCTCCGAAAGCCTGGTAGGATTTACAAGAGCAATACAGATATTACAGTTTCCGGCAGATGCAATGTGAGATATAGACACGTTGCTTCACAAGTGCACCAGAGGGAGGTGAAGAAGTAACTTGAACTGCCGAGCTTGCTGTTCTTATAACTCAACTCCATGTACTTTTCAACACTGTGAATATAGTTTTCGACGGGATATTTTTTGTGCAAATACAGTCTTCTTACGTATTCAAGTGAAATACAAGAACAAAGAAAATAGATAATAGATCATTGCGTGTTATACGAAATCCTATCGGGTATAAGGAAATAGTCGCGGTACAATTTTAGACCTTAGAAGCAACGGCACAAGGACTTGACTTGTGAGAAAATGAGATTTCTCCCCCTCCCCCCCTCTTGTGTCACGCGTGATAGCGAGTATCGTAAGTCAATAGGCGAACATGACTTTGCAGAAATTCACACCCGCCGACCACAGAACTCATCTGTGTGTTACAGGCGGGAGACATCGCTCCCAAGCCGCCCTACATATACATACGAAGAGGCGCACTATCGACCACAACATCCCCACCAAAGCTCGCACCAAGATGAGCCCTTTAAGTTGCCGCCACACGCAACCCGTACATCTGGGAATCCGCTGTGACAACAGCAAACGATTAAAGGCTTTCTCCTGGAATTAGGAAGATGTGTTATTAGCGTAATACCCGCCCCACTGCCTTTAACTCTGTAATGTAGGGATCCGTTTCTCCATCTTTTATTCACGCGCCTCAAACATGCTCTCTTATCGATAGATATTGCTGTTATGCACCGTCGGTTCTTACAAAGGGCGAACGCCTTTTCAGTTATCGACCAGAACGTGCCTGTTAAACCCCACCTTAGCCCGTACATGTTGAGAAAGGGTCTTAAGTGGCCCCGTCTCAGCAGCTTCCTTGATTAAAACGTGCGCAATCAGGCTAAAACAGTCCTCAGGGAACCAACAGAAAGGCCAGATTGCGGGAATACATAGTAATTAGGAAGGCCGCTATATGCACACAACTTGTTTGTCGATGAACATTTTAAGAAATGCACGCACGATGATTTTCTACCTAATTCTACCGAGATTGATGAAGATTCGCTTGCTAGTGACAGGGGGTCAAATCTGGAAGATTCCTGCGAGCTGTGATCCTAATAGCAGTACGTGTAATTTGTTTCGCGATGAACGGTCCATGTACTGCATATGAGAAGAATGATGTTGACATTTTCACTGTGCCTTCCATACAGTTCAGATGAACAAAACCGCATGGTTTCACTGGCAATACCTGGGATAAGACCAACAATGTTGTTGCGAACATTTTTATTCTTGCAAGAATGTGTAAGATGCTATTAAAGATTGTAGTGAAAAAAATGAAACTAATTTTTAAAAAAAACGGGATTTGTATTATCAATGCACTTGCAAAGGATCGCATGATTTTCTGTGTCCGTGTGAGAGCTTACTCTAACCTCTCTCTTGCCCGGCAGTAAGTGATGTATATCATAGCAGGTCCCATAGATCTCCTTTTGTTCCAGTCGTAATTACTTCCCCAGGCAAGATATATGATACAGCACGGAGGTCTGCCAGTGCAGCAGAAAAAAAGTTACTTTATCTTTGCGTTCCAAACTTTAGGCCTCGTATTGACCTTAACCGTCTTGTTACACTTGATGTTATTGGATAAGATGAAGCCCAGTGAGCCGGAAGGCCTGTTCCGCACCACTGATCATGCCCAACAGATTCTCTCCGAGACCAGCTGCAGCTTCTTCACTCTCCAAACTTCATCAAGCCATCCCCATAAATCCTGTAGTCCCCAGTTGACCCCTTGACCCCGAGCGCTGACCTTTCAGAAATCAGAATTGACTTCCATCGACAGGAGGTTTACACGATTAGAGTAATCTCGTCCCTGCAGTCCTTGTGCTGATTGAAGGTTATGTTTTTCCAGTGTACATGTGCCAGTACAGGACTTCCATGCGTGCGGCGAATGCTAGTCTCAGCAATTTCGTCGGTCGGCACGTACAAAATGTGAAGAGGGGTTTCAATCATTCGTGCAGGACAGGAGCGGTCGAATTGGCGCAAACCTAGAATGACTTCTTAATAAGTCTGAGTATTTTACAAAGATATGATTGGCCATTTGAAAAATGGCTTGGTAGAAACTAGGGTATGTATTAGCGAGCAGTATCGATTTTTGGAACGGTGGCCGCTGGAACTCTGACGGCCTCTTGTGTGGCACGGTGTGGGAGGTATGAGACAAGGCGTGGACTTGTACAGAAAATCCAGGTCCAGGTCCGATTCAGGTCCAGAGGATTAGGTCCAGGTTCGGACCTAAACCTGGACCTGATTCATTATGTGAAAACTTGTGGATGGACGATACACAAAACAAGGGTCCATTTTGCTACAAAGACTTCTGTTTTGTGAGTATTCGACTCCCACTGGCGTTTTAAAGTCCTACAAGGCTAAATACCTTGACTGTAAAAACGATTGACTATAAAAGTTGGTAAAATGACTATAGACTCTACTCTGCTTCGCTCTTGTTATTTTCCTCGACCGGTAAGCCCCAAAACGCATGAATGCCTGATCATATAATCTGGTCATTTTCCAATCGGTCCAACATCCGGTCCACCGAATTTTTTCAGGTCCGGTTTTCCTGGACCGGTCCAATAAGAAAAACCGGTTTTGTACCAGTACACCATACCGGTACCCACCCCTATATGAGACCGTAAAAGTCTCTGTCTTTGGCATTTTAGATGCAACAGTGATGAGATTTGTTCTTCTGGGACGGTCAACATGATGAGAAAGTGCCAACATGGGAAAACATGTTGTATTGTAGCCTAATGATTCTACTTGTGGAAGTGACACTAGCGTGGTAGCCATAGCTGTAGTTGTAGATTCTGAAGTGAAACTTGTTGGATAGTTGTAGAAGTGGCAAATCATGAATGTAGTTGCCAACTTGAAAAGTTATACCAGTCTACCACACTAGTGTCACTTTTACTACACTAGAAAGAATGTCTTGTTGGACGTGCTACTACTTTTTTTCACTTCAATTTTTGTTACAACGTTTATGGTGTCTACTTTGAAAATTTAGCCATCTTGTTTTCCCCATCATGTTTATTTTCGCACTATCTCATTACTTTTGCATTCTGCAGAAGGTGCCATCCATAGATTTTACTTGCTGTTGCCTTATCTCAAAAGTTTAGTTTTCCTTTCTATGTCTTCACTATGTGATGGTACAGATCCATGATCAAAAGCAAATCTCTGAGCTTCAAGATATAAGATACTAACAAGGTCGTCCATCATACGGAAGTCGTATGTGAAGTAGAACTAACGATTTTTTATCCCTTTTTTTACGGTAGGTTCTTCCATAATGATGTATTTTTACATTTCAAGTTTCAGAATTGTTATGAAAAAAACATAAAAAATGCGCCCATAAACCCCATATTAAACATTACTGTAATGCGCACAACAGCTACATTGCTGAGACCCCCAAACCGTTGCTAAATCTGTTTTGACACACGCCTTTCGTCTCCCTTCTAAGCTGATGTAATGCATATCGGAACTTTGCTCAGTCTTCCTTTATTTATCTTTTTCTTTACGTTTTCTTCAAAATGTTGATGACGCAAAGCTTCCTTTCCCAAATCACATTACAAGAATTCCTATCTCCCTTCTCATTAACCTCTCAACACAGAGATCCAAGATAGGCCAAACCAAATTACCCCTACTTTACTGGGGACGTGTACCCTCTATCTCAAACAAACATCTCGCACAGTCCTAATATATATCGTTCCCTGTATACGAGATGCATTAGAGCACTACCTTTAATTTACTTAAAAAGGTCACGCACACATAGACATAAAGGCGCCATTGCAACTATCAAGGACCTTTATTTACATTTCTACAGCTTCTGTTGCTGAGGCGTACCAATAACATGTTAACACTAAAAGTATAGACCCAACATTCCACTTACCTCGAATCACCGCCAAGCAAACCAGCGTTCGGATAAAACTGTGCATCTTCAGATTCAGCTGAGGGTGTGTCGTCTTTCAAAGGTTCTCTTTAAGTTGCTGTCGTTGCGAACGTCGAGCCGTTTTCCTGATGCGACGTCTTGCACGGCGCATCCGCGTCCTAAGACTTCAACCTACCTTCACGATTCTGTAGGTGGTACAGCGTATCTCGGATGGATAAAGAGCTTGTGTTTACCAACTATCTTTATCGCCCAGTTCCTTCCCAAAGCAATCTTGCTCCACGTCTCATAGTTGCACCAGTTTCCCTAACACCGCGGCCGTTTCCGTGTAGCCCTAGGCTATCCGTGACTTTCGTCGGTTTTAACTGCCGTAAAACCAGCGCTGTCCAGATTGCAGAGGAGCTCTGTATGCAAATAACAGGCTTCAGTGCTGCACTAATGCCTGGGTACGGAAAAATTGGATCGGCTCATTTAAAGAAGAGGGAGGCGATAGGAGAGGGATAATCTGTCAATCATATAATACTCCTCCTACTTTGTCTTTAAGGAGAGAAAGCTTGTCTTGTAACGTCATTATCTATATCATCGGTTTCTTAATCCGCAAAAATTCTAGAAATGATCTCTGAAGAAAAGAAGAACTCCCAAATTGGAGGAAACGATATGATCATCAAAAGTGATACAGTAGCACATAAAATGTTTTGTTTGCAACATTTAAATGATTTCTACGGACTACGGATATGGATATCGCCAAAATAAACAGATAGAAATATTCCAAGTTGTGGTTTATTCTCTAGGTAGTGTTTTGTGGTTGCTGGCAGATAATGATGATGATGGTGACAGATGGCGCATCCTTGTGTCCTAATTTCTGAAATGCGTTGTCACAAGCCAAACCCCAGTCAGACCACTTAAAACGCAGCGGCCCAACGCAGATGTGGACAAGTGCAGAAACCACGCAGTTGAGGTCCTTCTTTGATGAGCACTGATTGTAGGAGCGTGTCATCATGTATCAAACATGGTGGTCATCAAATATGGAGGGATCCGGTGTCAAATTACACAGAAGGGAGGAAGACGGTTGATTACAGAAGGATTAGGCATAGATATTTGAATACAGCCCTCATTTGTCCTTGATGCTGTAGCTGTCGTCTGTCAGGAGAGAGGTGCTAGCCTAGGGGGTAACCACAGGATGAAGACAAAGAAACCCTGTTCGTTTTTCACCGCGGCACAAATCTTGTATTAAGTCCATACAAACATGTTTGAAAATTCTGGGTTTTGTGGCACAAGTCTTGTATTAAGTCCATACAAACATATTTGAAAATTCTGGGTTTTGTTTAGCCACGAAACAGTGTTTTAGATTAAATTCTATGTTATATCTGTATTCTTATCGGATATGAAGATGAACTGAAGTAACGTTTCTCTAATCGTTAGCCACAGCCCCTCTAACTGTCATTTCATTATTCATTACTGACATTTTATGGCATTTCACAGCGGATGATGTGCTGTATTATGTGTTGCGTATTGTGGATATCACTGGTCATATGTCAAAATTAAACTCGGAGAACCGAAATTCCTGACAGTCGCACTTTTATAGGCCAATTATGGGAAATTGATTACCCGTGAATGGTGTATCACTGGCAAGGGAAGTGAGATTTTATGGAGAAGAGGGTTTTCTTAAGTATTTCAAAATATCATGATCATCTATTTTGAGCAGACAGCTATGCATGTATGTTGTATCTCACTGCACTTGGGGCACCGGTGTGGCAATGTGGGGTTCGTTCACTGCGGCACTGTTTTGTTATTTTCTATGATTTTGAATAATTTAGATATTGCGTAATACGTAAAGGTATGACTTCGAAGACAGCAAAATACACAAAATTTAAGTTCGTTTTTTATCTCTGAAATTCGTTGAGTATCTTTCGAACCCCGCAGTGCCGCACCGGTGCCCCAAGTGCAGTGACAGTCCACCTATAGTTTAATTGAAGCTTCTGATGGAATGATTCGTTCACAGGGTGGAATATCCTGGAGGACTGTAAAGAAAATTTCTAGTTTGTCTCAAAAGTACCAAGTTTTGACAACACATTTCTATATGCCTCCATATACAAATTGAATTACATTCTGGGACCCTTACTGTGTTCAAATAGGCAAATATATCGAAGAATGTTTATACCTTAGAACCAATAGTGTTAATGACACGTTAGACTCAACATGTTGACTTATTCATATCTATAGATATTCATGTATGTTTGTTTATATGTACTATAAGTAGTTGTTACAGACCTTACGAAAGTCGCTGTACTTTTGTTGTGTCGATAAAGATTTTTTTAACATCTCTCAGAAATTCTCCTCACGTTTCTTGATATATCAATTTTTATTGTTGATTTTTAGAGAAGGATGACAACTTCTCCAATTTCACCCCGCGGCCATGTTCGTGATGGCTTCGGCATGGTGTAAACCGCAGAGTTAATTATTCATCTGTAAATGGGTAATCAAATCTTCCACCATTACGGAAGCGGAAAAGCGTTGCTATCAGGCGGCATGGCGCGTGGGCCCTCCAGCGTACACTAATGGCCACACAGAGTAAGGGCGGGGGAGATTCTATCTGTGGGAGCCATCCCTGGAGAGGCAAAACGCGAGCGTTGTGGTATCTTTGCAACACATTTTGGGTTGCAAAGCACATTTAAAGCTCAGTTAAATGCCGCTTTATTTTACACGTGCATAAATTTGAAACTATCACGCAGAAGAACTTACGCCCCCGTACAGACTAGCAAAAGTAGGGTATAGCAACTACACAACACCAGGATTTTAAACTCTATATCCGTACAAAAATTAAAGCGCTTACCCACAAGCTTTCCATTAGTCCTCTGATCCTTATTAAGTTGAAATGAACCAAAATCTATGTCACTCATTCATACCGGAAGTGTGACGTCAGCAATAGATCAAAGGTGCTTGAAGTCGATATCGGCCCCCGTCTCGGTTGATAAGAATCAGAGGACTGATCGAAAGCTTGTTGGTAAGCGATTTAATTTGTGTACGTAGTTTAGAATTGTAACATAATGTTGATGACCGTCACAGATGAACAACACAGATGAACAAACATTCAAGTACAACACGAGGAAGTGTTATTTCCTGTTTGTTCGGAGATTCCGACGTTGACGTTGATCAGAAACGACGGTGAGAGAGCGATCCTTTAACCACAGACCTAACTAAACTGTGCACGATGCCAGCAGACTACAGGGCGCTAGCAGGGGGAGAAGACCTATGGGCAGGCGGCAAATTGAGTGTTCGATCACTCCAAAGGATCACACGTGTTATGCCATTTCCGATAGAGAATATTTCTTGATTTTCTCTCAGACGGGTTTCTTATTACATCGACTAAGTCTAATGCCTTTTTCATTGATGACAACCTTCCTAGGCTCTTCATCAAGCCTGTGCCGAACCCACCAACATTATGGTCATTACTACAAACTGTGATTAATACAACGTCCTTATTAATTCCTCCCATCACCAACGTGGCATGTCCCTCTCGTCCCACGCCGTGGTTAAGGTGGTATCTCACTGCACTTGGGGCACCAGTGCGGCACTGCGGGGTTCTTTCTCTGCGGCATTGTTTTGTTCTTGCCGAATTTTTATATTTAGATATTGGGTATTACGTAACATATTGACTTAGAACACAACAAATTACACAAAACGTAGTAAGAAAATCCGTTCTTTATCTCTAAAATTCGTTGAGCAATTTTTCGTAGCCCGCAGTGCCGCACCGGTGCCACAAGTGTGGTGAGATACCACCGTTATTTAGCTCCCCGTGTAGTAGTTATCTCGGTAGGATGTCGGCGTTAAAATGACGGCCCGGTGTGTTGTCTATAATTTGGCATAACCTTGCCTTCTAAACAGAGGCTAATGGTAACGTACCCTCGGAGAGAAAACATTTTGATACCTTTTGTTCTCATTTACCCACACGTAGAAGTCACTATCTTACTCTGGATGTTTCGCGCTTTCATTGCCCTGTTTTACGGATTTAGTACAAGTAGGATATTAGTTTTTGTAACCTGCCGGTGCCCCCCTCCCCACTGCCCCTGTAGCCACCCCTGATGTACAGCGGGATTGCGATCTAGGCTTGAAGAGAACAATGACGCCTGTAGTCTAATGAGCGAGTATAGCCTAAACGTGGGTGATTGATTAGTTTTTACGACGGTAACAAAAGAATGAAAGGTTATAATGTCAAAGACAGAAGATGAATTGCTGATTAGACAGTAGAGAGATACTCAGATAGGCGTGCGGCTCTGTATGTTACACATCCCAAAAGAATTGAGTATAGAAGACAAAAGGCGTCTGGATGCTTCAAACACACAGAATTCTTTATTTTACATTGACCATGAAATTCCAGGGAATTCATAGTGCTCTGGCACTGCACAATACAATGGCAATGCACACTGCATTGTATGAGTCTGAATATTGTTGGCTTTGCCATTTGTACAGAGAATCTGGGAAAATCTCCCGACATTACTGTACAGAAACGCTCCTTGCGGTTGCACAAGGAACAGCATTAACTCACGGGACTACACAAGGACGATCGACGACGCTATTCCCAGATCAGTAATATTTCACTACTCAATGTATTTACAATACTAAGACGTCGCGATTAACATTACATTTTTAATGTATCTGTTTACATGTTTACAAGAACCTGGAAATAAACGTCTTCAACTTTCAAACCGCTTCTTGCTTGGTGATCTATTATAGTAGTTTTCCTTGCACAGGAAAAGTTGTTGAGATAGCCATTTTGGATTACTGTATATATGATGAGCCAGCTAACTCAGATGCTCCCCTTGGTAGGAAGGTTGGTTGAGTCCATTGTCTCCAGTTTGTCTCGGACGTGCTTTGCCGCAGCCGCTGAAAAAAACGGTAAATTGTAGACTGTACATAAAGTAAAGTTCTTTGAGGCACAACCAGGGAAGTACTCATATCCACCGTTTCGATGTCTGTCAGATACACCATCGGGGTTAGAATGGCTAGAACTTCTTCTCGCTGCTGCTTATAACCTATGTAGGTGGCGCTGCAGCAGCGAGAATGCCGTCCCGAACGAAACTCAGTTTGTATCCCTCCTCATCTCTATCCATGACCAGAGCTGACTCCCTGATCCAAACTGCTTCCTTTATATAGCGAGTCCGTCTGTTTTCTTCTCTATCGATGTCTCTGGCCCTCCCCGTCTATTACGCAATTGTTTCTGTAGATTATATATCAAGTCATTCTACCCTGCCTGATGATGGTGTATGACAGACATCGAAACGTTGGATGTGAGTTACTTCCTGGTTGTGTCTAAAAGAACTTTACTATTACCAACTTGATGAAACTTTTTACGGATGTAGGCTGTACATGTTTGTAAGAGATTTCCAACAAGCGACAGGAAATTAGCTTATTACTGGCGGTTTTTGTCCAGAAGGTTCCACAAGATGAAATATTCGAGGTGGAATCATGTTTAGCACGTGACATCATGTTATGCATCAAAACTGAACAAGACAAGAAATTCTTGTTATTTTTTGAACAACATCATTGCAAACGAATCATATACTGGGATTCCTGTTATAAACATACTGCATGCATCTTACCTTCTTTTGCCGTTATGAAGCGGACATAGTTGGAGGGGAACAGGCCTATCCTGCCGCTCAGGTAACCCAGGCACCAGCCGCCATCTTCCCCCTCCAGAACCTCGATGACGTCATGAATCTCCAGGTTTAACTCGTTGTCCTCTTGGGTTGAATATGGATAGATGGCTCTGGCATAGCGGCGCTCTGTTAAACACAATGTTTGGTAAAGTTGACGATGCACCAATAGAGAGTTACGTGAATGACTAGCAGCGCCACCTATCAGTGACTGTTGGAAGTACACTACAAACATTTTCTAGTTTGTACATTACAAACGGAAGCGTTTTCCCTCCACCATTTTATCACTGATATAACACAGACTGTATAGAAACATAAACAGGACGTACCTCTGAGCTTCTTGGAACGTCTGAGAGTTTCAATACCAGACATGGGAGCCGACGGCATAGTACTCTTCTCTAAAGCATGGACATAGAGACGATGTGAATAAGGTTGTGAAATTCAGTATATAGCTATAGAATTTTTATATATCATGGCAATATTATCTGGCTGAAAAGCAGCGATAACCTCTGCAGACTCTTGTTATAGGTTTATTGCCAAGGCTCACAAACGTCAACAGATTGAGGCAGGCCTCAAGCAAGATGCAATGTGACAAGTCACTAGCGACCTCTAGTGACATACCTGGTAACTGCAGGTCTGGATGCCGCCCGATATCCAACATATCCTGTTGCACCGTGTCTCCGAGAGGCCCGTGACTGGTTCTCCCCATCTTACAGTAGAAGGAGAATCTCTTCTTCTCGGCCCTTTGGCGGCGCCGTCTGAGGAAGTAGAACGTCAGGCCCATGCAGACGAGCAGCCAAAGTCCACCGGCGATGGCGCCAACTAAAATAGCAACCGTACTTCCAACGTCTGGGGAAGAATCTGTGCAGTGTATAAAATGGGAGTCATCTATCAAACATATGGAACGGATGCTATAGACTTTCTTCATATACGAGGTCGCTTACTGTGGCCAAAAGGCATGATACCATTCCCGTACAAATCCTTTTGCATAACTTGAGATTTGTAACTGTAAAAAGAAGTCTAAGTCTCATACTATGATGGCCTCAACGTGCTTAACGTTCATGCACCTGAGATTAAAGTTGTAACATAATTACCATAATACAGACGTATGGAACTGATACTGTAGATCTCCTTCATATACGAATTTGCTTTAAAACAGTAAGCTTTCTGAGGCCAAAATGCATGAGACTATTTCCATACAAATCCTTTTGCATGGCTTGTGATTTGTAAAGGTAAGAAGACGTTTTAGTCTCCTGGTATGATAGCCATAATATGCTTAAATTTCAAAAGTGTCAAAGCTTTTATTTGTTACGTACAGACTCAGGCACCTGTACATGTATTACCTTACATGTACATTTGTATAAACTTTTTTTCTGTTGGTCTTAAATCGGAATGTCAGTGTCACTCACCATCCACTGTCAACATTACGGACTTGACGTCACTCTTATCCACGTTGTTGTCTGCCGTACACACGTACGTGCCTGTGGCGTTGACGCCAACATTTTCAAACACCATAGAGCATTCCCGTACGTCACGTGACACAGATCGCGTCACACTGCGCAGGCGCCGGCCGTTCCGTGCCCACGTGATGTTTGGTGGCGGGTTTCCCTCTGCGATGCACTGAAGGGTCACGTGATCAGCAACTGCTACTTGTTGGGATTCAGACATGCTGACGATTCTGGCAGGATCTGATGAGAACAAAGAGAAATTTGTTAGACATATTTTACTGTAACATTCTACCACGAAGAGAACTAAAAAAGGCAAAATAAACGAGCTCAACCACGCTTCCAATTCTCCAGTATCCCATTACACCACTTCTGCCTCACTATGGAATCACTCCAAGAGAAGCAACAAACACGCCAACTGATAATAATAACAACGTTATTACGGAGGTAGAAAGAATATATGTCTCAAGAATACTTACAGTGCACATTCAAGGTCAAAGACGCACTTCCGGGACGGACCACGTGATCAGCAGTACAGGTGTACACACCCGCGTCAGACCGGGTTATGTGACGTATCACCAGATTCGGCGACTGCAGATTCCCGCCAGAATACTTGGTTTCGAATCTGGCGCTGTCTATCTCAGCTCCGTCTTTGGTCCAACGAAGAGCCGTGATGTTTGGTTTAGCATTTCTCACAAAGCAAGATAAAGACACCGCTCTCCCAACGGAAATGACGTATGGGTTGGACGGTCCCACTGTCACTGATGGCGACCCTGGGAAAGCGATGCATACTATCAGTAAAAGTGCATGATGAAAACAAATACACTGGCTTAGAACGAGTCTATGTGGCTAAATGGTGATGGAATACATGACCTTTAAAGGATCCATAGTGTCCTGAACTTGGAGTTCGTCTTACTAATGTGATATTGAATGGATAGGTCTTTGGCAATTCTTACACACTTTCCACCCTTTCCTTCATCATTTCCTTTTCTAGTGTTGTATTTTTGTAAATAATGGCAGATTTAGAAGGCCAGGTTGAATCGAGACACCCCCCTCCCTCCCGAAGGGTTAGATGGCAACAAGGCATAGACCAAGACATCCTCAGAGTTGTATCATAAACTTAATTTGTGAGTATTCTGGTCTGGAAGCAATCCCTCCCACTTCCTTCAACAGATTTCTTCTTTAATACCTCGCATTCTCACACTATCAAGAACGTTTTAAGATTTTGAATTTGTATATTTTCAGATGCATGGTGACGGAATATTTCTACTTCAAAGGATTTCGATGGAATTTTTTTGGTTAAAAAATGTATTTTTTCCTGGCAGGCACTTTATCATACCGAAGGAGGTCAGACACCGTATACATGAGGTCCAGAGGTCGTGGATCCTTCCTCCGAACCCATTAAATCTTAAGAAAGACGTGGGTGAAATTGATGACGCTGTCTCGTACGTACGTTCTGTTGAAGACATCTTCGCTCACCTGAGAACAAGCTCTGACGTGACAAGATCCGTGATGAATTATTGGCAAGGCGACGGGTCTTAAATGAATCACTTCATGGATATGATTTCACAGAGAGCCATCCATCATAATCAACAGAACATGTGAACGTACGTACATCCTGTCAGTACCACCCGCACGCCATTACGAACTAGGATTTCTGGAATATGTCTGAGAAATAGTTTTGACTGGGCATTGAAAGAAACTCTATCAGCACCCTGAAACACTAAGTGTGGTATCTCACGTCACCTGGGGCACCGGTGTGGCACTGCGGGGTTTGTTGCCTGCGGCACTGAATATTGTGTTATTTTCGCCGATTTTTTTTTTATAATCTAGATATTGCGTAACACGTAAAAGTATGACTTGGAAGACAACAAAATACACAAAACGTAAGAAAATTCCTTCTTAATCTCTGAAATTCGTTGAGTAATCATTCGAACCCCGCAGTGCCGCACTGGTGCCCCAAGTGCAGTAAGGTTGTATACCTTTACGCTACGAGCTCACGTTGTGTAGACCAGGCGCACAAGTAGAGATATATTAGCCACTTCACATTGCATTGCCTTAATGTCCCTCTTGATGTACCCCAGTAGCGGTAAAGATGGGCGGAAAGGGAGCCGATCAAATGAAGACAAATGATCTTTTCACGTTTGGATGTGTCAGTGTAATCTCATCGACCCAGGGCACATTGAGTATTTGTTATGTATTGGGTTTATATCCTCATACGATGGGTCTGTGCAGATGGCGTTGGGATTCCAGTTGAAGATTCGGTTGATACCAATAAGGCCATAGCAAGTAGATTTTATGGATGACACCCTATGCAGAATGCAAAAATAATGAGATGGCGAAAAAAAAACAAGATGTGTAAAAACATGATGGCTGTTTTCGAAAACAAACGCCAGAGACGTTGTAACAAGATTTGAAGTCACAGCTAACTAGGCATTCATTCCTGTATTCAAGAAGTGAACTAATAGTAAAAGTGACAACAGTGTAGCTTACTGGTAGCCCTTACCATGTTGGCAACTACACGTATGTCTTCCATATTGGTTGCACTTTTACAATTATCCAACAAGTTTCACTTCTGCAACTTAAGTCATGGCTACCTCCATGGTGTCACCTCCACAATAATAGGCTACAACACAACATTTTGTTCTATCTGACCATCCCCGAAGAGGAAAAAAATCAAGATGAAATCAGGCGAAAATTAATGGACACCTGATGTCATCCATAAAATTTACTTGCTATGGCCTAAGAGGCGGACAGTATACGTACGTGGGATAGTCTTATCACAAGCAAATAGTGCACTTTTGGTATAGCCCGTCAAAACAAAATCATCTAAATCAATCCATTCCTCCAGAGACTGAAACATTACCAGCTTGAGTTACTCTGTGCCCTAGAAGTACTCCACACCAGTGTGTCGTTTCGTACATCTCAGATAGGTGACAAGAAAACCACACCTATATCTCTCGATGAAATATTAAAGACGATAATATGACCTTCTTACGCTTTGCAATGACAGTGGCATTTTCATCAATACAAATCAGATTTCATAAGAGCTCGTATGATGTCCAGTCTTTGATGCAATATTCTTGCTCTTGCATGATATGAAAGTTCGTTGGCCTCCGTTCAAGAAAAAACAGAACAGCGCAATTTGATGTTAAGATTTTGGTTGATTTTTGTATAAATCATCTGATATTATGTGCGTTTTGTGTGAAGTAAGGCCACATTGTGACACTGAAGAAGAGTGATGGATGTCACTCGAAACGTACGGAAGTAAATATCCGTTTTTTATCCAGTTGTAGAGATTGAATTGTATTTGAATAAGGTCACATTGACTTAGTTTTATTAATGACATCCACGCGCGCATTGCGTTTCGCCTGTCCTAAAAAAAACTGTAACCACATGTGACCAAAGGACATCCCTGGTCAGTTTTATGCTGGCCAGAGGATCTACTCTCCAGGATAAGGAGGTACATGACAAGGGCATAGGGCCACCGTCCCCTGTACTCTCTTAAAATAAGAATGGCAATAAAAACATTTAATGTATTGAAATGACGACGATTATCTTACAGGCTTACTCAAGGTACACAAGACAAACCAAGCCTGGAAAAGAATGGAATCCATGTTTAGTCGTGTGGTTTAGCATCTTCTTTTTGCTAATTTTTTTTTGCCCTCGTGCATTAGGTTTCGATGTCATCCATAAAATTAGTCAGTGTGGCCTAATGTATCCCACTTAAAATACAAGACTGCGGAAGGAAAAGATATTCAGTAATAAAACTCGTACTTAGTATCTTTAAGTCCACGAACCCCTCCTGAGTCCCCTCCCCCTCTGCAGCGATCTGAAGCGCGAACGTCCCCTCATCTTCATCGGTGGTCGACTGGATCTTTAACGACGCCGAGCCGACCAGCTCCGTCCGGCCCTCGTAGTCTCCATACGCCTTAAGCTTGGAGGACTTCGACGTCGGGTAGTAGGAAAACACCGGTTGTCTCCTCAGATTCGGGTCGGTCTGAAGGGAGTGTGACAGAAACATTTAGCTAGCTGTGGTCTTATAGTGCGTTTACTAGAAGTGAACAAAAAAGTGGATTGCAATTTTTCTGACTCCTTCCAAAAATTTGATCGTTGTTATCATCCCCTCCAACCCCATCCCTCTAATCTGTTAAATTTTTAAACATAACGTTATGCCTCAACCACCGTCTCCAAAAACTTTTCCTATGGTGTTGTCTCACCATGGGGAACTATGCAAACATGATTTAAATTTTTTAGTGACTTTCGCATACGATCCTTAGGAGTTAGTGGTTCAACCAATTTTTCTCGTTAGCTGTGCTTGTATTGAATTGTTCTGCCAGTCCATTCTAGTGACGCTGAAGAAGAGTGATGGATGTCACTCGAAACGTCCGGAAGTAAATATCCGTTTTTTATCCAGTCGTAGGGACTGGGTTGTATTTGAACGTATACCCCAACAGCCGTCTTTGTTAACTTTAGCATCTGTAACATCTCTTGCATGACTGATATTCTCATTTTCATTTAAACGTGTTTAGTAAAACAGACACGAGAAAGCTGTCCTTACGTGAACTCCTCTTAAATGGCCACTAACCTTGTCTACTTTGCTCCAATGGACAAGGACAATTTTGCTACTCGTGTCGTAAGTGGCCGGCAGAGTCACTGGATCACCTAGAACAGTGTTCACACTGGCGGGTAGCGTCAGGCCTATTGATGACTGGGCAAATGCACCTGGAAAGTGGAAACTAAGCGTTAAATCAAAATCTTATGACGCACTTTGATGCAATGCCTTTGATACGTCGATGAAGGTTAGACATCCACGTAATACGATACGCCAAAAAGCAGCTACTAAAGCAACTGGATATGATTTTGGAAATGGTCAGACGTTTCAGATACCCAAAATTGTCTTCTGCTCTTTTGCATTTATACTTAGGGTATAAAAGACCAGTTTCTGCCAGATCACTTCAGTGATAGAATGATAGTGGATGGTGGATCTGAAACGTCTGACCGTTTGATAGTGGATGGTGGATCTGAAACGTCTGACCGTTTCCAAAATCATATCCTGTTGCTTGAGTAACTGCTTTTCGGCCTAGTGCCTTTGATATGTTAACGTTGCCTCTATCTTGTGTTGCTATGCATAAAGCTTTGTTCGTGTTTTGCAATTTTCTCTTTTCTTAGTGTTGTATCACACAATGCTCAGTGTTGTATCACACAATGCCCATTTGTATTTCTGCCTTAGTGTACAAAGCTCCGAGATCAACAAAATCTTCATGTAAATCCCGTGGTAATTCTGAATGGTGATAAAGCCATGTAAAAGTTACATCTTTGAGAACACTAACACCTATTCGTGAAATGACCTGTCATTATACTCAAGCAGTCGGGGTTTCAGCACCCCGGAGATACACCACGTTACTGTTTAAATCACATAACGTCGTGTAAAAAGGATTATTCTACATGGTGAATAACGATCTGCAAAAATCTATGACGAACAATGAATCCCCGAGGCGAGTATAACATCTTTGCAAAGTGTGGGTGTTGTGTATTGCAGTTATAAGTCTTACCACACATGAAGGGTTTGTGAATTGTGATGAACGACGGTGCTCGGGGCTATACCGCTCTAAATGGCGCGTCTAGCTGAAATACCTCTTACTTCCATTTCTTTATCACAAAACCCCACAGGCTTACACGCCGTAGATTAATATTTCCACCTCTCGGTAACTTTTCATTACTGCGATAAATCATACATTACGTTCTCGTGCATACTTTACACCCCTCCTTTGCTATGATTCATGGACGACACATGATTTAAAACAGCAAGCGAATCCGTTTTCCGCACGCGCTATGTACACAAAACACCCTTAACCAATTGCAAGTGTCTCCGGTGTTGAATTTACGGGTACCAGATAAGAAAGCAAATTGCGCTGCCGTAATACTGTGATTTCAGATATCCTCTGTAGTGCGATATGTTGAAGGGTTTAACGACCAATTTGGCGTCGCTGTGGCGTCGGCAACAATCAAATGGGCACGTCGTACAAAAGGATTATCAACTTGGCGGATCTTTCAGACGGCTTTAATTTTCTTGGATACTTTAACTGTGTTAATGAATGTTAAGATAACAGGATCGAAATTGACAACTAGCAAAGTCAAGGTGAACTCAAAGTCACTTCTTATTTTTGGTAAGAGTTCATTTTAACTTGATATTGCCTCCTTTAACGTTGTCAAAGAAATTTGAAACGTTTCATCTCAAAGTACAACAATCGTACATGTACGTAGAGTGCAGAGAAGGCCATGATGAAAGAAGCATGATCTTGTTAAGAAATAAACTCCGTCTAAGCATCTGACACGGACTTCACAACCATCATTCAAATTCACTTTAGATAAGAAGAGCTAGAAACATGGTGTCAAGTAAGGACAGGGTTCTTCAAAACACTCTGAGTACGATGCACAATACCAGAGGAGACAGATTGCAAAGCGTACCGTTCCAGCCCTAAAACGTAATGAAACATGTTATAAAACCACCCAGAGAACCACAAAGCTGGCATGATGTAGAGTCGGATTAGCACTCCGTAGACCGCTAGTCTGATTACGTCTGTCCACATCTTTATAACAAGGTCCACAGGGTCCAACCAACAGCTCCAATTTTCCATCTCGATCGGTGCCGGAATGAAAATGTAGGCGGTTTGAAATTCTTATGCATAAATTCACCCATGCCAAAACCTGTGTGAGGTATGGTGAGGTTTTCGGGTTTTTTTTGGATGCGTGTAAAGGCGGCATCTTACTGTACTTGGGGCACCGGTGCGGCGCTGCGGGGTCGAAAGATTACTCAACGAATTCAAGAGATAAAGAACGAATTTTCTTATGTTTTGTGTATTTTGTTGTCCTCTAAGTCATGCTTTTACATATTACGCAGTATCTAAATCATAAACAAATTGACGAAAATAACACAACAGTGCCGCAGTCAACGAACCCCACAGTGCCGCACCGGTGCCCCAAGTGCAGTGAGATTCCACTTGAAGACACAGATACTGATCATAATGAATTATGAATATCCCGAAGCATCCTACATATGTTAACACACAAGCAAATAGTTCAAACGAGTTCATAGATGTGGTACATCCGAAATCTTATAAATATTGATGATTGTATGGATTTCGATGAGTAGAAAAAAAACAGTGAGGTGTTTTCAATGCCCGAAAATTCAAAATGTCCAAGAAAAATCACATCATCATTACCTCAGTACACAATTAGATCGTTGATAGATACGTTGTGCCTGTTAAATCTGGTTGAGGACACCCTGTGGGTTTTCTATTGACAGTACATCCATCAGACCCATCTGGACTTTATCTGCAGTGTCTAATTTGCGGTTTCGTCCGCAATTTCTCAGATATCAAAACGCCCTATTCATCAATCACCAACTACACACGGTAACGGTGGTATCTCATTACACCGGTGCGGCACTGCGGGGTTCGTTCACTGCGGCACTGTTTTGTTTTTTTTTCGACGATTTTTTTTTTAAATTCAGATATTGCGTAATACGTAAAAGTATGGCTTAGAAGACCACAAAATACACAAAACGTAAATGAAAATCGTTCTTTATCTCTGATATTCGTTGAGTAATCTTTCGAACCCCGCAGTGCCGCACAGGTGCCCCAAGTGCGGTGAGATACCATCTTAAGCCCTTAACATGAGTCTGAAAGCTTAACACACAAAAGAGTTTTAGAATTTTCATATGTACGTACTATAGTTAAGACTTTTATGTCTCAATATGCAACAGATTATCATTACATATAAAGACTATACCAGCAAAACTTACTTTCTTTCAAGTAGCATTTAGCACACGATATGGTAAAAAAAAGAGTGCCTTTTTTGTTATGGGGCGTTTTCTAAAGCTCCACAATTTCCTGCGTAAGTATACATGTATATTTCATTTATAGAAATGTTCCTTCAGAACGCAATGTTTTAATGAATCTTCTGCAAATTAAACCATCCATGTGAAAAACGACAAGATGGGCCTTTTTCAAGCTACATTACTCAATGTGGTGTTTTATTCATAGAGTTCGCAACTTCAAATTAGCCGTATAAGAGGGCCCGTGTAATTGAATAGATATTAGGACGACATTATGGTGGCTGGCGGGCCATTATCATTAACCTATGACCGGGCGTAATTTGTTTAGGGTCGTCCAGTAATATCGAACTTTTCACAAAACGAGATCAGTTCGCCACGAGCCCTTTTGCACGCATCACTCTTCAATGTTAGAAAAATCTTACTATTTTGACTGTTTGATTTTAAAAAACGCGGCAATGAAATAAAAAAAAGAATCCTCCCAAGTATGATTAGACGGATAGTTGTCTCTTGACAGTCGAAGACACTTCCGAAAGACTTGCTTTACGTCTATATATTGAATTAAGCATAAGAAATCTGTATCGATCTGTTGTAATACTAATCTACTCACCTTGCATTGCGACATTTCCAGCTCGAATATTTTAAGAAGATTCTGAAACATTCTGGCATATTTGCTCTGCATAACAATTCTTATAACAGATTTTGCGAACGATTTTCGTTAACGATTTTATCGTTGTGAGTGATGTAGACGATGAACATAATACTTTTTCATTTCGATTTTGATAATTATTTTTGCTTTTTTTTGTAAAGTAATAAAGATAGTTTGATCCACGCCTCTGCTCCCAGAGGTCCTCTGTACATTAGCGAGATTTATCACTTCAATCTTCTCACCAAGTCAGTCAGTCGGAGCTGTTTTTATTAGTAGATTCATCATCTTCTCTTGCAGTGTAGCACTTAATATCATGTCTTGTCGGAAAGATTCCAATGTACATTGCTACACTACAACCTTTGGGAAGGGCCTTACAACATGCATGAATACGTACATAGACCAAGAAAGTGCTTTTTTTCTATTATGAATATCATATCTTGTTGGAAGTATCCCAATGTACATAACCACACAACAGCCTTTGGGAAGGGCCTTACTACATGCATGAATACGTACATTGACCAAGAAAGTGCTTTTTTTCTATTATGAATATTATATCTTGTTGGAAGTACTCCAATGTACATAACCACACTACAACCTTTGGAAAGGGCCTTACTACATGCATGAATACATACATAGACCAAGAAAGTGCTTTTTTTCTATTATGAATATCATATCTTGTCGGAAAGATTCCAATGTACATAGCTACACTACAACCTTTGGGAAGGGCCTTAGTACATGCATGACTACATACATAGACCAAGAAAGTGCTTTTTTTTCTATTATGAATATTATATCTTGTTGGAAGTATTCCAATGCACATAACCACACAACAACCTTTGGGAAGGGTCTTAGTACATGCATGAACACGTACATAGACCAAGAAAGTGCTTTTTTTTCTATTATGAATATCATATCTTGTTGAAAGTATTCCAATGCACATAACCACACAACAACCTTTGGGAAGGGTCTTAGGACATGCATGAATACGTACATAGATCCTATATAGACCAAAGTGCTTTTTTTTTCTATTACGAATTGTGCGAAGTACGAAATAGAGACTTCTGTTGAGTCCTTCTTGAAATCTTTATTCATTTTACCACTTGGCAGACTAGAAACATCAAGTCTGAATTATGATGGCATTTACATACGGGTACACGCGTTACTGGAGACTTGCTTAAAAACTTATAACGTTGTGTGGTTAAAAAGAATCGTTAAAACCCTACTTACATAACATCTAAATCGAGAATGACTTTCATAGCCATCTAGAATTCTATTCTGGAGAAGCAAAATCGTTCGATATCCAGGAATCCATCGGTCACTACATGAGGGGAATACGTGAGTACATGGCCGGGGTGAGTGATTGAATGAACCAATAAGCGGCTTACAATTTGAGTGTCCAGTCAGTGTAAAAGTTTCGGTGCTCTGGCCCGCACTTTTCGGCTAATGACTCTCCACAAATTAAGGCGCGCGCCCGGAGACATCGCGGGAGCCGTAATTGCATTTTCAGTCCCAGAGCGGACTCCTAACAAAAGAACCTCCACTGCCTTTAGGATGGTCGAATTTAACACGGCATGATTCCAATTAACTGCAACCTTAGGGGAGGATCAGTTGATATGGGAGAGTGGGGCTTTGCAGCATTTCTATCTTCAATGCTAGATGGAAAACTAGTGAATACGACAAAATTTTCCAGAGTTATCTGACCGACCTTAACATACAACAGACCTTTATTCAAATCAAAGAGAAAAACGATGGTGACATGATACTATTGATAGTGTACGTGTAAATTATTTTTTCTTGTGAGCTATTTTTTCCTAATTTCATTTACGATGTAGGAATTGAATGCGCGGATAAAGTTCTAAAGTTTTGAGTCAAAAGACATTTGGATCTATATTTTCCCCCAAAGTCATTATGTCCTGCGAAAGGAAGCCTCATAAAATGTAAATGTGCATTTTGCGTGTAAGCATCCCTCATCCCGAAAGGAAATGAAAAGTTCTTTCCCCCAAAGTTCTTCCGATGAGTTTCCGGGCTGTTAGATTAAAGGTGAAAGTGTGAAATCCTCAGCGTTCCGGCTCCGTGGAAGGAATTAATAGGAACCAGCGTACACGCACGGCCGCTTGAGCAGCATGTAATTAAATTCGTGAAAGGAACTTCGCTCAATATGCTCGACAAGCTGACGGACATGCATTTAATTGAGAGAACTCCAACATTGTCAATATTTAGAGCTTAGCGGGGATTAGGGTAATCTAGGGATTACTACTATGGTAATCCTGGAGTGGTGGTGTCTTGAAGTATACGTTCTTCTGGAGAAGCAATGGAACATTTCCTACTTCAGGTGGTATCTCACTGCACTTGGGGCACCGGTGCGGCACTGCGGGGATTGTTCACTGCGGAAATGGTGTGTTATTTTTGTCGATTTTTTATAATTAAAATATTGCGCAACACGTAGAAGTATGACTTAGAAGACAACAAAATACACAAAACGCAAGAAAATTCGTTCTTTATCTCTGAAATTCGTTGAGTAATCTTTCGAACCCCGCATGCGCAGTGCCGCACTGGTGTCCCAAGTGCAGCGAGATACCACCTTTGACGTTCTGTTTTGGAACATCGGCTATGGGCATATTTTAAAAGATGTAGAAAGGAAAAATTCAGTTTCAGAGAAAACTTCTTAGATTACAATGATCCACAGACATTTCATGACTTTTAAACAATGATATAGAGGCGCATTTTCAACATTGGGCGTTTATGACAACTTTACGTGTAATAAATTTGAGAATTCATATTACCGCTGTGACTATTACAGTTTTGCGCCAAGTGAACTTTGTCATCCTGAAAATTAAACTTGCACAGCTACGCATTGTTCAGAACCACCATAAAAACTGCAATATGATCTATTGTCTCCCACCGCTGGTCTATATGTGTATACGTGTCCCTAAAGAATGTGGGCTTATTGCTTTATGTATATTTTATATCGCAACACCGCTGGAGATCGAAATCATGGTACACCGTTCTGACATAGGTCGCGTGTTGTGTTGGTCCGTCGGCCAGGACATATTAACCTTACACAAAGAAAATAAAGGCCCGACTCCTGCACCTGAGACTTGAATTTGTAGAGCGACGTACGCTTGTCCTGTTTCATTAGCGTGGAAAATGTCAGGAGGAAAAGACAGACTG
The DNA here is from genome assembly GCF_000003815.2 of Branchiostoma floridae. Classification (NCBI taxonomy): domain Eukaryota; kingdom Metazoa; phylum Chordata; class Leptocardii; order Amphioxiformes; family Branchiostomatidae; genus Branchiostoma; species Branchiostoma floridae. Next base: position 15,889,708 of record NC_049992.1, on the reverse strand, counting down.
TTAAACCCCGTCCAACAGACAGTTTGGCATTTGTAACGTTGTCCCTATCTTCAACCCTATCTCCGCACAGGCTGTCTGTATATGTCATCTGGAAAGGTCAAACGGCAATTTTGTTTCGCAATTATCACAGCTTTTGTTTTGTTTGTTTAGTCCAGAAAGCTACGTTTATCATCAATTTTTGAGATGAATATGGAGCAATCAGTGAGTTTCAGGGTTGAAAAAAATTAGAGTATATTAGGGTACTTGAGAAAATTATGAAATCTCTACTTGATCTAGCATACGGTTTGCATACAAGCCCTGATGTATATGAAGAATAGGAAAAATGTTGTGTTTCCTGTTTTCCTACCTACTCTAGAAAAACCTGCCGACCCTAGTTTTTCTGGGGTTGGCAGTGGAGTTACATAGCTTCCAGTTAGAATTTTTATTCAGCCTGCTTCGTATTGAAGTAAAAACACTGCTTTTCCTATCTAATGAAGGGTAAATAAATTTATCTATTATGCACAATATTCAAGTTTTAGATTATAAGACATTTTGTGTCCTCATGCATTTCAGTTCACGTTGTTTAACTCTATTGTAACATGTCACACTAGAGTTTTGGCCAGCCTACAACAAAATACAAGAAAAAAAGAGAGATCAGATAATCCCTACC
>NC_049992.1:15876559-15884059 GCF_000003815.2 Branchiostoma floridae | reverse complement strand
AGGCTGTCCTTAACCCAACTGAACAATGTGGTTTTACCTAAAGGACTTGAAAACCGGACTTTGGACCAATTAGAAAATGAACTAATACCGGCAGGCATTCTTATGTTTGGGGGCTTACAGGTCTAAGAAAATAACAAAGTAACAAGAGCAAAGTACAAGATAGTTGATCATGCAGTCATTTTAACCAAGTTTCTACTGATTCAAACTTCAAGGTCCAGAACAGATGCAGTTAATGTTGCTTACATGATGATAGGATTTTAAAACACCAGTGGTATCCAGATACAGATTCATTTGTAGTCAAATGAACCATTGTTTTTAGCTAGTATCGCCCGTTAACAAGATTTCACAGATACTCAGGTCCAGGTTCAGGACCTGGACCTGATCCTCTGGACCTGGACCGTACCTGGACCTGAAGTTTGAGTACCGGTACTCACCCCTACTGTAGTGGGCTTTGTTTTTGAGGCTGTTCTATCCATCTGAACCATGTGTTTTGACCTGTAGGGTATGTTTCTAAGGCTGTTCTTCTATCCAACATGACAACCATGTGTTTTGATAGGGTGTGTTTCTGAGGTCTTTAACTCAACTGAACCATGTCTTTTTACCTGTAGGGTGTGTTTCTGAGGTCCTACTCAACTGAACCATGTGTTTTACCCTGTAGGGTGTGTTTCTGTGTTACTACCCAACTGAACCATGTGTTTTGACCTGTAGGGTGTGTTTCTGAGGTCCTACTCAACTGAACCATGTGTTTTGACCTGTAGGGTGTGTTTCTGAGGTCCTACCCAACTGTCCATGTGTTTCGACCTGTTGGGTGTGTTTCTGAGGTCCTACCCAACTGTCCATGTGTTATGACCTGTAGGGTGTGTTTCTGAGGTCCTACTCAACTGAACCATGTGTTTTACCCGGTAGGGTGTGTTTCTGTGTTACTACCCAACAGAACCATGTGTTTTGACCTGTAGGGTGTGTTTCTGAGGTCCTACTCAACTGAACCATGTGTTTTGACCTGTAGGGTGTGTTTCTGAGGTCCTACTCAACTGAACCATGTGTTTTGACCTGTAGGGTGTCTTTCTGAGGTCCTACTCAACTGAACCATGTGTTTTGACCTGTAGGGTGAGTTTCTAAGGCTGTTCCTCTACCCTGCGTGACGAACCATGTATTTTTCCTTGTAGGGTGTGTTTCTGGGGCTGTTCTATCCAACTGTCCATGTGTTTTGACCTGTAGGGTGTGTTTCTGAGAATTTAGTTTTACTCAACTGAACCATGTGTTTGACCTGTAGGGTGTGTTTCTGAGACTGTTCTATCCAACTGAACCTTGTGTTTGACCTGTAGGGTGTGTTTCTGAGGCTGTTCTACCCAACTGTACCATGTGTTTTGACCTGTAGGGTGTGTTTCTGAGGCTGTTCTACCCAACTGAACCATGTGACATCAGACAGAGGAAGCATGATTGGCCAACATGGACACCAAGTCGTCAGTACTTAGATGGCTACTTCAAGTTCATTGGTGTTCCAAAATGGACTTACTCTTTATGCAGATTGATAGTGGGTAGGTATATATATTGTGTTTAAAGGCTATTGGAAAGGTGACATAAATGTAAAGAAGCTCATACTTGTGTTATTGTCAGAAAAAAAGTGGTAATCTGCTAAGAATGATGCCAGAAACAAATTTTAAAAAGCCGTTTTGAATTTTCAAGCTGCATCCATTTTCACACCAACCCCACTGCCCTATCTACTATCCTTCTTAGTCAATCCCTCACCTGCAAAAAGAGTCAAGAAATCTGGACATTTGACATTGCCCACATCATATTTAGAATAGAGAAAATTATTGAAATTCTGTAGGCTTAGAGTTAGAGTCTATAGTGGTAATAGTTATCTTCCATTTTTATTTTTTTCCTCCTTGTAGGTAATCCCAAGGTCCCAGCCATCCCGAATGCCCCATTTTTAAAGAAGGAAACTCCATCCAAGTTCCCAGTGATAGTTTTCTCCCATGGACTGGGCGGACAGAGGACAACGTACACTGTTGTATGTTTAGAGATGGCATCAAGGGGGTATCTAGTCGCTTCTATTGAACACAGGTATGTCTCATTTATGATTTAATATAGTCTTTTAGACCAGTTGTGGTAAGCTAATGAATATCCAACATCAGGGCAATGATCTGCTATGCCATATCATTACTTAGAAGAGCCACTATGAGAATAAAACATACAAAGTGTATAATAGTAAGCCATTGAGCCATAGCTGTTTGATTTGAATGTTTTGTCATCCAAAGTACTGTGTGTGTCCTCTACTGATAGTGATTTAAAGCACCACAGTCTTTCATTGAAGTCAGCTTGTTTCCTTTTCATGCTAAACTTGAAAGGTTCTGAAACTGCTTTTTGTTAAATGAAGGAACCACACATTCAAGCACATATGTGCACACACACAAACAAACAAACAAACAAAGACACACACTCCCTGGTTTACCATCTGTTGCTACCTGATCCAGGGGTTAAACATGTTCACACTTCAGTTGTTCCTTTTGATGACTACTTCCATCCTACGGGGTAATACCATGTGTTAAGATATCTCCGGATAAGAAGATGATATTCTATTTCATCCGCTGTGCCCCTGTATCTACAGAGATGGTTCAGCCTCGGCAACTCATGTGATCAGGCAAGAGGACGATGGGAAAACTCAAACAGTAGAGTGGGTCCCCATGATTCCTAAACCAGAGGGAGACGAATATCCTGTTAGGAATAAACAGGTAAGGGGTGGTCTCAACTTTGTATGTTGTTTCAAAACAAGTTTGCTTTCAGATCAGTCAACATCTCTGCCATGTAATTATACCATGAAAATAGAGATATTGTTTTGGGTGTGGGTGTGTGTGTGAGTGTGTGTCTATTTGTATTTCTGGATTTTTGTAGTCAGCATAACTCAAGAGCCTCTTAATGGATTACAATGATATTTGGTATGTACATAGTTGTTGGAAAAAAGTCAATGTCAATTTTGAGCCCCCTAGTATGTGACCTTGGTACTTCAGCAAAACTTTTGTATCTTTTGACCTGGACATGATATGGTCTTCATTTTCTGGTGGCAAATAGCTTGTGATGTAAGGAAGAAGCAGCTTGTTATGAATAGTAGTAAATTACTGATTCTGACATTCCTTACATCTGCTTGTACACCAGGTCCACCAGCGTGCAGATGAGCTGGGTCACATGCTGGACCTTCTGGTCAGTATGGACCAGGGCAATAACATCAACAACTTGTGCCAGACAGGCATGGACCTATCACAGTTCAAGGTGGGTAACCGACATGTTGTAAAAAAAATTTTTGTCAGAAACCTTTTTGTTTCTTAAGGTGACTTTTGAGATATCTGTAAATTTGATTTAAAAAACTCCTTGATTTAATACACTGTTGCATTGTAGGAAATTTTTGTCAGCATTGTCTCCACCAATCAGAATGATAGTATGATCTAGGAATGTACCATTTTACAACCCTCTTTAGTTCTACAGGAAACGTTTTGACAACAATCTGTCGTCTTCCTCAGTGCATAATAACACACTTACTATCAAAGCTATGTGGCAAGGAGAAGTAGTTTATCAGGTTTGAGAACATTTCCACTTCAAGTTATTACATCACAATAGGTCACTTTTGGTTTGGACTGACATGTTTAGTTCACATAGCACCGATAGTAGTCGTTTTATCATGCACTGAGGAAGCCGACAGATGGTTGTCGAAACGTTTACTGAAGAATTAAAGAAGGTTGTGGAACGCAGAAGGCTATGTTAGAAAAAAGAGTGATAAAGTTTGCATATTTATCACAGGATAAGCTGGACTTGGACAGGGTTGCAGCTATGGGCCACTCCTTTGGTGGTGCCTCCTCCCTGGTCTCTCTCTACAAAGATCCCAGGTTAAGGTGGGTGACAACACTCATGGTCATTGTGTTGATTTGGGCTAAAATGCGCAAATCAGATAATTTAGTGCGCACGAGCCATGACCTCTGCCCTCTGGCTCACGTGACTCATTCTGTCTCGAGTGTGAAGTGTCTAAGAGACGTAGATCGCAGAGTTCCTCTTTTATGTAAGTTTCGGCATCTTTAGGCATGCCTAAATGAGCTAAAAAATGTCCAGGATGTGGCAAAGACAGTTCCCTCCATCCCAATATTATATTGTTTGTTTGTATTGCATACCCATAAACTGCCTCATTATGTAACATGCCAAGTTTGTACTGGACAGTGCAAGATGCATATCCAGACAGACTTATTTTATCCACTCACACTGGGAAGGACCCCCTATTCTTATCGATGAATTTGGTGGGTTCTTCAACATGCTTGATGTGTACCTCTCCTCAAACACGGGACCTCCTTTTAACATCCTATTCTAGAAATAAACCTAGTCAAAGCTAGGTAGTGCTACTTATTTATATCTGAGTCGGTTTGAAATTGTCTTTCCCAAGGGCACAACATTGTGACCACACTTTCAGGGATTCAAACTCAGTACCTCCAAGTCCTCAGTCAACAGCCCTTACCAAAAGGCCACCGTGGCACTGTGATTGTACAGGCTTGTTTGCTGCATCATGATGTGAGAATGTACACAAGTTATAAGTTCTGCAACTTTTACAAAGACACAAAGTTTGTCTTATTTTGTTAAGCTGCCTCCTGGCATAGATGTTTTAGCTAATTTAAAGTATAGGCATCAGTATGTTGGGAATGATTTGTTTCAGTACATTATTGTTCAATACCTGAGCTATACTGGTGAGTCTGCCTAAACACCTCAAATGACCTCAAACAACCCCAAACGACTCTAATATGCACTGTACATGGGGCAATGACCTTCTGATACTGGTCACAAGGGGCAACATCATACAAGTGGATATCTGCTGTACATGTGTACTGGGTTGCAACGGTAACAGTCACTCACTCTCCGGTTTAACGTCTGTCGTTCCCCATCTTGTGGGGGTTAGACGTGCTTGCACGTAGATGAGGGGGCCTGATGGCAGCTAGGTTGAGGAAGTGTATGTCTTCCCTTATGTTGTCCGTCCATCTCTTTCAAGGTCGACCACGAGGGTTCTTTCCCTCCATGCAAAATTCTATGATCTTCCTGGGCCACTCCTCCTCCTCCGTTGTTTGGATGTGGCTGTACCAGCGTAGTCTGTTAAATCTAACTGTGCCCTGTACACTATGTACCCCAAACCTGGTTCAACGATAACAGTGTATCATGTTCCCCAGATGTGCCGTTATACTGGACGGCTGGATGTTACCCATAGACAGAGAGATGTACCCACAGATCAGCCAGCCAATCCTCTTCATCAACACGGAGGCCTTCCATTGGCCAGGGAACATCGTACGCATGAACAGACTCATGGGAAAGGAGGGGGTCGACCGCAAGATGATCACTATAAAGTGAGACAGTGTATTTTCAGCAAACCACTATCTGTTTCTGCTGCATTATCAAGTTTAAATGTGATTGTTGAGTTTAATTCATTCGTAAAGGAGAAAACAACAGACTAGTACTGGTCATTAAAATTCACAGTAAATGAATGAACAAATGAATGAATGTTTATTTAATGCCAACATGGTATGCTAGGATTAGGTCATGACCCTTGACCTCCGGGTCATGGGCCCTCGTGCGTTTCGTCCGCCATCTTGTCTCCATTTGTATGCACTGTTGAAGTCTTCATTAAATTGTCCTCGTGGCCAATTCCCATCTTGAGTCATCGTTAGTGTCCCTAACTGGCGTAACATGTCTTGCCACTGAATGTCATCCAGCCCACGTGGGCTTGTAGACACCGAAACAAGAAAACATAGAAAGTCAAATCAAATATGAAATGACTGGTGAATAGATAATTAGCAAACAAAAACAAGAAACTTTTACGTTTTATGTGACTGTATGATCTCCGTTTTCTTGACAGGGGGACTGTTCACCAGAGTCAGTCAGACTTCACCTTCCTGTTTGGAAAGTTCTTTGGTACACGAGTCCATAGCAGAGGAGCGCTAGACCCACATGTAGCCATAGACATCAACAATGAAGCTTCCCTGGCCTTCCTAGCAAAACATCTGGGTAACTAATCTGTTTTATGTTGTTGTAATGTGAATGGGTGACAATTACTACAGTACTTTATTCAACAACAAAAACAAACTCTTTTTTATTTAGATACAAGTTTTTTTTCATATTTGAATAGCACAAAAAATTCATATTTCTTAAACAATTAGATGTACCATAAACTTCATCTGTCCCTACATTTATAACTATCTTATGAAGTGAAAAGTTAGACCTGTACAGACTAGTATACATTGGTCATTGTATATGTAGCAAGAGATAGCTGACATATACTTACAATGTAGCTTGTAAGAGCATAAATATACAGTTAAGGTTTCTCATTTATTCATTCATAATTTTGTAAGAGCTCCCAAATATTTGGAAGGATGCAAAATCAAATGGGAGTGTAGAAAAGAAAGCTTGATCATTACCAGTTCCATATACTGATAACAACTTGAGTCTAAGATTTTTGTCATCCTCTCAGAGTTACTAGGAGATCACTACAACAGTGCTGTAGCTTATTAGTATATTACTTGGTCAATTGATGAGTTTTGTCTTCCCATAGACTTCTATGTTGTAATTCGTGGTTTACATGGGCGTGTTCATAATGAAGATAATGAAGTAAAATTTTAGCATATTTTTCATTCTATGTTGAGCGCATTTACCCTATATCGTGGGAAAAAATTGCCAACGTGAACTATACATAGGTTCTTTTTTTATAGCAATTACAAACTACCATTAGTCAATGCCAAAAAAAGGCACCTTTTCGCTGTTAGTGTACAACCGCACCACTCAGGACCCGGGACTGTGTACCTCCGACCTAGCGCGCGGCTGCAAAACTTTACTTGCTAATTTCTTCAGTTACATACAAGCTGTCACCAATTTAACTTTTGATATCAGTTCCGCTAGCTAAAAGGGAATTTCTCACTGCTAAAAACACGCGTCCATGCAGCCGTTTATGTTTTGGCTCGGATCTATTTTAGGGTACCCACTCGGAGTAAAACATCAATGAGACCTTCTCTATAGTGGCCACCTGTCTATAGTGGCCACATTTCTATAGACAGGTTTGACTGTACTTATAACAACTTGAGTCTAAGATTTTGTGTCATCCTCTCAGACTTACCAGGAGATGACTACAACAGTACTGTACTGGAGGGGGAACATCTCATCCAGGGAACAAACGTCAAACTGGACCCCAGACCAGCCAAGGAGAAACAGGTGGACACAAGTGTGGACAAGCCCACTCCTGATGAGGCCAAGTTGTAACTCTTCTCTTCACGTGGTACAAGAACTGTGTACCCAAGTTCATTGCTTGGTCAAAGTGCTCTGGAAAATGTTGACGATTTTACAAGGGTATATCTGAATTTTTTTTTTTTTTCAACATTTTGTAATCTCCAAGCAGATATTGCGTGGCATAAGACAGTATCATAAGCTGGGGAAGGAGTTTACCCGGCAGAGGAGTAAATTGGCCACGCGAAGGACAATTTACAA
>NC_049992.1:15833878-15876459 GCF_000003815.2 Branchiostoma floridae | reverse complement strand
TCCTTCCCCAGCTTATGCATGATACTGTCTTATGCCACGCAAGATCTGCTTGGAGATTAATTTAGCACACTTGTAAACCATGGTGGGATTTCAAATTCATGAAATGGTAATATTAAGTACAATAATATTAAATAAGTACAATGGATCATGCATCACGATTACATCTTTGTCTATGTTTACATAAAAATCAGTATCAAACTCAGGGCATCTGTACATGGAGTGAAACAAACTGACTAAACATTATTAGATATAAACTAAGACAATATTTTATTGCAACAGACTTGAAGAAATGAATGTGCCATATGTTCCATGGGTTGAAGCCAAATTGATCACTGCGTATATAAACTGTAACAAGACTTTAGGTACATAGATCTGTGTTATTAAATCTATTTTGATGTTACTGTTTGTATTTACAAAAGAAATACTTTATTTTGATGGAAGGAAGTACTAGTAGCATCTGATCTATTGTTATGGACACTTGATATATGCACCAGGGCTCTAGCCAGCGTCTGTTTTTCCGTCAATTGATAGAAATTTGCTGCGTGTGGCGGAATTTTTTTTAAACCAATCCGTCAACCTTGACGGACAAAAATTCTTGGTGGAAGCTATAGGCGGCTTGGGGACGCTGTCCACGGACGGAAAGCCACACACTGTTTGTTTTGCTATTGTTATGATTGTTGACTTAGTGTGTCGGCGCCCTTTTGCATACGGTAATCTCATTAAAAACCCATTTTTCAAGGTCTCAGTTCCGTCTTTCTAACTTAATTTTTGCGACAATGGGAATCGACTGACGGACAAAAATTTCGAGCTGGCTAGAGCCCTGATATGCACATAAAGTCAAAAGCATGTAACTTTAATCACTAACATAAACTAACTACTTTAGCTAATGTTATGTTACATGTGTATTGATAGGTGATGTGAATGAGGTCATCTTTGTTTATTGTCTTTATGTCCCAAAATTTTAGAATCATTTACAATCAAGAGGTTCTGACAAGGTTGATGATAAAATGCAAAAGAAAACTGAAAATTCAAAAGCTTGTTAAAATGAAATAAAATGTCTTTTTACTGATTGTAATTATTCTAATGTGTATGTTGACACTTGTCTTTGTTTTCTGCCTTCTCAGCATTACATAGAGATTATATTTGGTTTATATTAAAAGTCAATTTGATGCATGTGGGGCCGCGTAGCACAGTGGTAGTGTATTCGGCCCGTGACCGAGAGGTCGCCGGTTCGAATCCGCTTGCGGTGTTGCCGGTCTTGTGCCCTTGGGAAAGGCACTTTACACGACTTTCCTCACTTTACTCAAGTGAAAAATGAGTCGTCCCTCGGATAGGACGTTAAATGGAGGTCCCGTGTAAGGGGAGAGCCATACCCCATGCACGTTAAAGAACCCCCACACGTGCGATGGTGCGGTGTGCGTTGGTGCAAATCCTTCTGTCGGAAGTTGGTGATTCACTACAAATCACCCGGATGGAGGCCTGGCGACCTCTGTCTCGTATCAGCCACATGGTGATCTACATCATTCACCCGGACGGGTGTGTCACCCCGAAAGGGGCGGTATAACCCGTCGTTGTGCGAACATGTGCGAACATGTATATAGGGCTCCCTTGGAAATCAGTTACTACGTTAACTGAAGGGACTACCCTAAAGATCAATAAATAAATAAATAAATAAATTTGGGAAATATACAAAGGCCTCCGAGGAGAAGAGAATAAAAGCAATGTTAATGTACAAATCTGTTTGAATTGGCAAGGCCTAGGGATCAAAATGAGTCACTCAAAATTTGTTGCAGTACAGTGTTTTATGCAGTGAAATAGTACCAACTAGAAAGGCCGACATTTGCTTGAGAGCAAATACAGCATATTGCAGCCATCTCTCTCCAACACTAGACCGTCCCAAAATCGCCCATTTGCAAAAATGGAACACTTCTGCTTAAAATGACACAAAAAGAGAATCTTAAAAAAATCTTCACATGCAAGAATAAACTCTTCCAGTGCACCACATGTAAAAAGGTAAAATAGACCAGTCCAAAAACACTTCCGCTAAAAAATGGCATTTGAATCATCGCCCATCTAAAACTGAATTTTCAAAACAATCCTTCCTCTATGCAAGAATGGACTCTTCCTCTGATATCCCTATGTAAAGTGGAGCAGTCCAAAAATACTTCCGCTAAAATATGACTTTGACATAATCACCAAAGTCCAAAAATGAATGTAGAACGACGGAGATAACGCGTTTTGAAGATTTGACAGGAGAAAGAAGAAGCAGTAAGAAGGAACATTACAAATACAATATATTTCATCATACCTGTGGTATGGCTGAAATATAAATATAAATATAACACTTATAATAATTTATGGGAGATAGCTTCATTCAGAGGCTTCAATTGTGGTGCGGCAGTGGTTCTAACAATTTAACTAAAAATCCACATGTAAGTTTCATCAGTCATAGGTAAGAGCATGTGAAGCACAAGATAGTGTTTTCAAAGTTATCCTCCATAATATTACTCAATATGCAACTCATATCGAGCAGAGGTAAACATAACTTGGATCGCTAGGTGTCCCCACTGAAACATGCATGTAAATTTGATAATACACAAACACGCCGACACTACATTTTCCAGTCGGAAGTTGGGGTCAAAGATTACAAACTTGCTGACTGATGGACCAAAGTGTGTCTTAGCTCCGGGGTGAATTTTGCAATGGTTTTATCTTCATGAAAAATGGATTGATTACGATCATGAGATGGGCTCTTAAGGGGTTTTCACTCCAAGTCTTCCCTGGTCTTGTCCATGAGATTAAAGCTCAATCGAACAAACTTAATATCACAAATTTGTCAGGAATAAAACAGTTTAGTCATACTTTTACTCATTTTGAGATAAGCAATCACAGAACGGGTTGTGCGAGCGGTTAAGCTCGGGGCGTTTTCCGTCAAATTTGCCATTTCAGGTCTCGTAAAACGAAAAAAAAAACACCATTCACACAAAATGCTCAGGTACATGAAAAGATTTTTCAGATTTTTTTATTGATAGGACAGAACGGAAAATATCAGTCCATAGGAAGTATTAGATCATATCTTTACGATAGCAGCATATTGTTGACACATCTCTCGAAACATGTAACAGGATTGTTTTATCAACTGCAAATTTTATCATTATGTTGTTTTTAGGTACAGAAGTCCTGTACGATGGAGTCCAAACAGTTGAGTTGCTGTTACAGACGAAGTAGGGGTATTTGAAGAGATAAAGTATTGTAGAAGCATATTGTTCGTGTGCTGGATTTCAATACTGGTTTACTGTTAGATGTAACTAATTCAGCATCATTGTGTTTTCATCATTATTCTACATTGCTGTTGTACATAAGGAACCTTCCCTTACCACATTCCACTTTGCTCTGTCTAGTGCTTTAACTGTACTATATATAAGCTAATGCAAATATTATACTACTTCTGCTGTACTACACAAACAGCACATACTATTTTTATCTCATTGTCGTCCTGAAAAGCAAAGTGGTAAGCTTAACAATCATTTTGTCTTCATATTAGTGGACATTAGGGTGATTTCAGTGGGTGAGTTTTATTATGTGCATTCGTAGCAAGAAAATATAGAGTATGAGGATGTAGAAAATATGATATTTTTTTTTCTTTCCGCAGGGCAATTCTTTGAACACACATGCGTCTAGCAATTATACGTACGGTTACGACATCCTCCACGTAAACCATTCAGAGCTGTTTTCTTTAAACACTAGCCGCAAAACCTTCCAGACGTAAAACTGATAGAAGCATTGGTGTCCGGGCCCGTCAGTGGCCATGGTGTTGTCCTGCGTCTACCCGGGGCGTCACTCCTCTTCCTCAACTATAGTATGGAGAAGGGACAAAAACGGTTGGTTTAAACCAAAAACGCCACTGCAGAGCATCATGGCTACTGAACGAAATGTGTGCGAGTACTTGTCATTTACCTGAAATTTGTCTTGACCATATCTCCGTTGTTTTGTTGTATGATTTCCTTTAAAATGATACATCAGCTGCTATTATCATGCTTTTGTGAAATAAGCACCAAGGCTGATTACATACATCTTGATACCGGATTATGCCCAATGAGCTGACGTTCCTCAAGGTGGTCCCACACGTGCGTATATATTCAAGTCCGTATAAGGTCCGTATAGAAGTCTTAGCCTATACCAGGCTTTACAGAAAAAGAATACAAATTGGACAAATATAGCCAGATAACATGCTGGTCGCAAACTGCACTCTTCGGACAGCTTACTCCGCTGACATGTTCTGTGTCTCTATTTCCAATTTCTCCTTTTTTCCAGCGACCTATGGAGCCTGGTAGAGACTAAGAATTCATACATACCTCATACGGACTTGAACATATAAACACGTGTGAACCCGGCTTTACGCACCACAGTTGTCGAGCCTGATCCTGAAGGCCAGGTATTTTGGCGGGAAGTCCCTGATGGTGAGAACACGGTCAGCAGTAGAGTTGGTGAGGATGCCCAGTCCGTCAGTACTCACGAAGGCGTCGACTCTGGAGGCCCCCACGGAGTACAGCCCGAAGCCGGCGTACATCGCCTCCTCCACCTCCTCTGCCAGCAGCTCATCCGTTTCGACATTGTTCTGGGTAAAACGTTGGGAATCTCATGTTCTTGTGGTGATGAAACTTTAGTCAATAAGACTTGCATGCCTTACAAAAGATAATAGGTTTTAGATTTTGTGTTATCTTACAATGGGGGAGAAAAATGACTGCGACGTGTACATATACACATTGTCAGGTATGGTATCGTGTGGGATCCTCACACCTCCATATATAATAGTCCTGAAATAATTTTCTTCTTGGGCAAATAGGACACGTGTATTTCAGAATACTGTCAAACCTGTAAGAGTGACCACATTTAGATGAAGGGCCACCTGGTTAATATGGCTACTTTTTGGTGGTCCCTTACACACTGTTCAGGTATAAGAATCCTGTCCATCCACATAGACCTTCTTTGACAGTTTTGACTGTAACGTCCGTACGCGTTATATGCATATGAAACACATCACCAGAAGGCCTAAAATCATGTCTTTAGTTTCTGGAATAGCCACCCACGAGAAAATGTATCTGAACGCGGAAAGAAAGCAAAATGTCTCATTACGACGTAATATGATATCAACTTGCTTAGATTTAAGAGGGGTTCTTACCCTGGCAGTAACCGAACTCTGCGGCCTTCCGTCGGTGAAGATCACTCCTATCTTCGTCATGTTCTCTCTGTAAGAAATCTGTCCGGAAACACAGTGGGCATATGTGTATGTACATACTTTAAATAATATCAACCTGTATTAGAACGTTAACGCAAGAATGAACAATCATCAACTGGTGGATTCGAAGATACATAGCTACTGCAATATAACCAATACAATGGATATCATATCTTTAATACGCAAAATAAAGAATGTAGATTTTCCACCGGTACCACCAGTTACAGTTTACAAAAAAATACCCAGTTTACAAAAAAAAAAACAACGTAATTCTCCGACTTCCTTCCACCAACCCAAAAGAGTTCAAATTTAGAGTCAGCATTTAAGCTACATGTACAAGTGTCACGTGCTATATTGTTCTTCATTGTTTGTCCGTCCTTTTTATTTATATATTTCATCATACGTGATGGAAGGAAAATGGGGCTAAACAACATGGAAAGCATGGCAGTAGCTGCTCAAGACCGCTACCTTTGGAGAAAATATGCTCGACGAGTCGACCAATGCAACAGTGTTGCGGGAGGGTCTAAGGTAAGGTCATCATACGTGTACTTGCAATTTGGCTTCGATTCGGGAATAAGGTTGCAATAAACATATAACGTTAATTAGATTAATTCTTTATCCTAGTTATGCTGGTACCCTGTGTTGCATGGCGTGCAGTGCCTTTGTAGTCCGTGTGAGCCCGCCGGTATAGCTGATGTTAGCCGTGAGGAATTCTACCAGCTCAGTCTGGTTGGTGTACCCGCCCAGCGTGATGTCCATCTCAGGCATACAGTTTCCGCCCCCACCCCCGTACGTCATCACTGCCACCTGGAGAGGGAGAAGTTTTATTGACTCTAGGGGTGGATACCGGTACGGTGTACCGATACAGAACCGGTTTTTCTTATTGGACCGGTCCGGAAAAAACGGACCTGAAAAAATCGTTGGGCCGGATGTTGGACCTATTGGAAAATGGACAGAATATATGATCAGGCATTCTCCCCCCATTCACACGTTTTGAGGCTTACCGATCGAGGAAAATATATAACAAGAGCGAAGTAGAGTCTATAGTCATATCTACCAAGTTTTACATTCAGTAGTACAGAGGCAGCCTTGTAGGATTTTAAAAAGCCAGTGGGAGTCAAATACTCCAAAAAACGGATTTTGTTTTGCTGCGAAATGGATCATTGTTTTGAGTCCATTCACAAGTTCTCACACACTGAATGAGGTCCAGGTTCGGGTCCAGAACCTGATCTTCTGGACCTCAACCGGACCTGGACCTTACTTTTCTGTACCGCTACCAAACCCTAACTGACTCTCCAAAAAGTACGATAACCGTCAAATCCCCGTCTTTCTCTTCACTACTGAATATAACTAATATCCCATCATACGAGTACTAGAATGTGTGTGGGAGTAGTAGTTTGAAATGATGATAAATGTTTTACTCCGTATGTGTTGAAATTACTATACTAGCAGCATACAGCGATGGGCATTATGAGACTCTTTCTTGAATCATATTTGAGGCATACGTGCCGTTAAAAATTGGCGTTACTTATGTTATGGACGTAATGGGATATTTTCACAGCATCTTAAACACTACATGATATGTGCAGCCCAAGGTGTGCAGCCAGCCAGCAGAGTGTAGCTATATCTATTAAAACCTCGGAAAAACACCAGTGAACTCAGAAGGACAAACTGTGCACTTACACTGACGTCATGGTCTTCTATCTCCAGATAATTAACGGTTTCCAGGACAAATTCTTTCACTTCGTCAAACACGACCGCTCCAATACTCGAGGATCCGTCCAGGACGAAGACCAAGTCCATTTCACATCCCGGAGGACCTGAAGTAAAGGAACAATGACAGACGTATCTTCAGAAGTTTTGCTGGAACAGACTATAACGGATAGTCAACAAACACTTATTAGTTATTGACTATATTGAACTTCATGAAACCATTACCCTATATCTATTGTGTGTTATTGTTGTATCATTTGGTGATCTAATGTCCAGTATCTATTATATAAGCCGATGAACAGATGACGAAAAGGCCAAAATAATAAAGAGAAAGCGGATGATGCCCTAATATATCCTTAACCTAGCTCAATGCGTACGAAAAAGTATGTGTGCATGAATATAGGTGGCGCTTCGACGGTGGAAACGGTGTTACATGGTCTCCTAAAATGGCGCGTTAAAATCTATCCTTTTTGTGTCGACTAGTGTTTTGAAAGGGCTTACATGTCACTCTAAATGTGCATAAAGACGTCGGGACCTGTTTGGGAAAGCTTTCAATGACTTGAAGTCTAATGTCTCGCATTTATTCACATTTTTCATGCCGGTACAATATACCCTAACAGAGCCCAAACTGCAGTACTGCTCCCGGCCGGCGAGAGAAAAGTGGTAAAGGAGACCGTCAAATTGCCATATTTCAGTGTTTTCGGGATTGGGGAAATCGTGAAAGGCCATCAAAGGGGTTTGGAGTTTGGCTGTTTATTTGACTTTTATTTCACAAGTGCAACCGTTACAACTGATAATGACAACGTTCAAGACGTCCCACAAACAAAAACAAAGGATATCAGTTCAAAGATGATGACTTTTCCTTCGTATTTACCAATTAAAGTGATCAAGTGTAATGTTACATATCTGCTCTCTCTGAAGGCCTGCAACATACAACTTTCAATATTATTTTATGAAATGAGAAGACGTTGAGCTGATTAAACGCTTTTTTTTTTACTTTTTATCCATCAAAAGATCCCATTTTGATTTCAAAGCGCATGTAAGGTGTGTGGGTTACTTGCAGTTAGGGTGCAATATAACATTGGGCGCCAGGGTGCTGCTCGAGGGGCTACCTTTTTGGCGGCCTAAAGGTAGCAAATTTCAGTTGTCATTTTTTTTGTTAGCCATATTATTAGTGGTAAGAAATTAGTAACTGCATTTAAGTTCGAGTGTTCACGGTGGTTTTCACTTCGCGGTTAAACAAGTAGAACGGAAACCGAGCTGTAGTACACCGCCTCACACCTACTAACTACCCGAGACGGTCCTCAGGCCCCTAGCGAATAACTCTAATATATAACTACCGCCAAAATGTATGTATTTACAGCACTAATATTGTGCTTTTTCAAATAAATTTACTCCTTTATGCCGTTTTAACACGACTCATGTGTTTTCCCTTATCTTTCTTTATTTACTTCTACCACCTTTTCAACCGGGCACATAATATGACCGTCTCTAGTAGAAAAAAGGCACTCAAAATGCCTGTAGTTCCCCAGTCTAATGTTATAGAACACAATATTGCCTCTTACCTATCACTATGTCCTCGTCAATACGACCGTCGCCGTCGTCGTCCAGTCCGTTCGGAAGTTCCTCGTCTATACGGTAATCACAGTCGTTGTCGATACCGTCATCAGGAAGGGTTTCGGACAGGGAACAACTTGCCGTGTCCTCGTCGATCAAGCCGTCGCCGTCATCATCGATCCCGTTTTGTACCTCCTCGTCCACGACGCCATCGCAGTCGTTGTCCACTCCGTCCCCGTAAGTCTGCGCTGCCCCGAAGCACGTGCTGGTGTCCTCGTCAATACGGCCGTCGCCATCGTCGTCCACGCCGTTTTGAGACTCTTCGTCGACCAGCCCGTCACAGTCGTTGTCCACCCCGTCACCTGCAAAGGCGGGGGACTCGATACACAAGAACAGATCTTCATCGATCAAGCCGTCTCCGTCATTGTCCCTGCCGTCTTCTATCTCCTCGTCAATCCGACCGTCACAGTCGTTGTCGGCTTGGTCACCAGCGACGTTTTGGGGAGCGATGCAGAAGCGGAGATCTTCGTCAATCAAGCCGTCCCTGTCATCATCGATGCCGTTATCGAGTTCCTCGTCGATCCGACCGTCACAGTCGTTATCCACGCCATCACCGGGGAAGCTCGGCGACTCGACACAAATTGCCAGGTCCTCGTCGATCAGTCCGTCTCCGTCGTCGTCTATACCATTCTCCACCTCCTCGTCGATGAGACCGTCGCAGTCGTTGTCGGCCTGGTCTCCGGGGACGTTCTGCGGGGCGACGCAGAACCTCAGGTCCTCGTCTATCAGGCCGTCTCCGTCATCATCGATGCCGTTCTGGATTTCTTCGTCAACTAGCAGGTCACAGTCGTTATCGAACCCATCACCGGGGAACGATGGGCTCTCGATACATCCGAAATATCCTACAAAGTATATAAAAAGATGCAAGTGTTATTTTCCAGAAATGAGTAGAAACACAAATGCCCTGTAGATATATGCTTTTCGTGTTGATGATAGATACCGATTATCTATGAAGTGATGATATTTCCGATATAGATTACCAACAACCTACATTCTAACGTCACATCACAATGTCCGAGGACCTTAAATCAGTATTTCGTATTATGTATTACGTCAAAGTGAAAGTCTGAGCGAAAGAGAAAGACTAATTTTAAAAAGTTTTCTTCTGTCAACCCCGAAGCGTAACAATATTGTTTGGGACGAGCAAAACATTGGCCCGTCGAAACGTGTATAAAATTCTAAAGTGGAATTCATTTCACCAAAAATGTTCTTGTCAAAGAGGATGACTTACATACCTCCGTCTGCCCCTCTCATAGCCACAGCCATGGTGGAAATGAACAGAACACTTTTCCACCACATTTTCTTGGAGCCCGGTTGTAAGAGGACCTGGAATGAAAACTGATTGTACTTACTACGACTAAGAAGCTAAACAACGTCAGCTACCCCTCACAAATGTGTCCCTGACGGTGACTGAAGCGTCGACTCTAGTAAACATGAGATTATAAAAAACAACTTGTTTTATCTATGACCTTCTCTTCTGTTGATTTTATTCGGTTGATCGCGATTTGACCTGTTCTACCACCGAACTGTGTTTATACAAAGGCTCCGCCTGGCGACAGAGACGGAATCTACAGGGAATAGGATCCACGTTGAAAAGATCAATTTTGGTGCTTCTTTTCCTTAGTTATAAAACATAAACAAGTCTCACACAATCTCTGATTGGACCTCCTCTCGTAGGGGCCTGACCAATCGAAGGACTGCTAAGGTATTCAGTAATTGGGTAGTAAAAGCTACCAACCATTCGGAAAATATCTATCAACTAGGGATGGTTTAAGTACCATCTTTTGGGGGTACAAAAGCATGAGAGGAGGCATATACGACTTAAGACATGGTACAAGGACACTAGAAACACTCAAAGAAAAACTTGTATAAACAAGAGTTCGGAGACCTCATATCTCCATGAAATAGTCTGATTATGTAAATGATTTCCACATTTACATAATATATGCTTGGTTATGTACACATAACTTAAACTGGTCACAATGTTGATTAATCGATTGCGCAATATTTTACCATTTAGAAGAATTATAGTACTTTTACATTAATTATGCAAATTAGGAAAGTATTTGCATAATTGATATCAGTTAATGTTCCACCAGCCACAAACTACATATATGGCAGGTATTTGAGTCCTTCAATGGGAAACACTACAAATATAGATTTCCCTCATTAATTATGCAAATTAAGTGCCAGTTTGCATAACTTGCACTTGATTGTGTACATCTCTTTCTAAGCTACCTACATGCCAAATATCATCTAAATTTGTCATTCCCTTGTCCAGTCATCCTCCTTAGAAGATTTTGAGAAAAACGCCCCTGCAGTTCCAGAGCAACCTGCTAGGGGGCCCAAACATACACCACCTATTTCTTACGTCACAAGCTACCTGCCACCAAAAAATCAAGACCATAGCACATCCAGGTCAAAAGATACAAAAAAAACGAATTTGTGCTGCAGTACCAAGGTCACATACCAGTGGGCCCAAAATTGACCTTGACCTTCGTCTTTCCAACACCTACCCACATACCAAATATCATGGCAATCCATCCAGAGGTTCTTCAGTTATGCTGACCACAAATATCAGGAAACACAAACACACACACACACACACACACACACACACGCACACAGACACACACACAGACAGACTCAAAACTATATCTCCATTTTTCATGAAGATAATAACTATTGCAATTGTGTCTTAGAAGTAACCCCTTATGGTTCGACCAAGTAGAGCGGCCCCTCTCTGTGACCTAAATTTGGCAGAGCGCTCAATGAATTTTTTTCCGTTTTGTGTTTTTTTTTTCAGTAATCATTTGCATGATATTCAAATTATGAAATCAAGGGTTACGCATATCCAGTTTAGGTCACTGCGAGGTCGCAGTGCGATCACCGTCTGGTGGAATGACAAAGTCTGACGTCAGAGTAATGTTTTGGTCATGGGATGTTTGTTGTTGGTGTGGAGACGGGCGTCAGCCATCGATCGATCAATATTAACCTTTTTCAGGCCAATTCGATTTTTTTCTTAAATCTCATATGGCAAGAAAGCCTGAGCGATTTGACCATTTTGGCAAAAGAACACTCCCTGTAAAAAGATAGGACACTCCTTTCAAAATAAGGTTGAAGTGTGCATACAACTGCTTGGTTCCACGTGCCGTATGAGTAGCACCGACCAACTACAACCCGCTAATACCCTGGGAGCCATCTGGGGTATGGTATCATCACATGGGGAATGGCAGAGCAGACTGCGTCTGACAGAGGACGATGGAAACTACTTGCTGCCCAATGTGCCTCACGGCACAGGAGGACCTAAGTACTAAGTAAGTACATCTGGGGTCGGGCAGCTTGGACAGTTTATCGGTAGCCCAAGACAGTCATGCCCGCCGAGCTCCTATTAGCGCCCCGGGGAGTTTAAGCCCGATTAGGTCCACCTGCTTCGGGCTTAAACTCCCCCGGAGCGCTAATGTGAGGTTGGCGGGCTGGCTGCCTTGGCTCCCAGAAGAAAACTCGCTAGCTAGATCGCTGGCTAGATCGCTAGCTACCCGGTCCTGTCTGGCCCCCAGGGTACCCGCTAAGGACGAAGTAATGCAAGCAACAACATACACACGGATGTTTCGTGCGGTATTGTTGTGTGGATAATAGGATGACAAACAAAAAATGTTGATATGTCTTGCAAAGCCGCACGCAAGAATCAATCTCCTAACTAGGGATGGCGAGTCCTCGTCTGCCCACATCGAACATTTCTATCAATACGCGTACGTCAAAAGATGCCATTTTGGTTCTTTATAACATGCCCCGTCTTCTAGGCTGTACGGCGTCCTGTATGTTCAAATAGAAGTCCAGACGAACGGGTTTCCGATTTGCAATTCAAAGGGATGGTTTTCCTCAAGCTTAAAGTATGAAGTATTCACAAGTAGCGAAAGTTGACAAGAATTGTCATCTATCTGCTTCAGCTACTCTAGCGTTTACTAAATCGCTTACTACTAGCATGTAGACATGCGACCTTGGAGCTGCCTCGAACATAAAACATATCCTGTTTTTTTTTATACTAAAATACACAACGTCGTCTGGTATTCCTGATGATCACCTAGATCATCAGGAATACCAGACGACGTTATGTATTTTTTTGCGACGAATAAAAAAAAAACCCTTTAGCAATATTTTCAACAGAAACATTCTCTGGTTTCTTATCATTCCATTTGAGCTACTCACGCACTAATCTAATAACTAATTGATAACAACATGTACACATGTGACCTTGGATCTGCCTGGCACGTACAAACATATCCTGTTTATTTTTTACAGATAACGTTAGATGATAATCATATATACTAGAAGCGGTGTGCATTTTTTTGCATAAAAAAGAGTGTCTTCGACTGAAACACATTCTCCAGTTTGAATAACACTACATAGCTTACGTCGGGACGGGGCATAATCGCTATCACGGCAAACTCCCTTCCTCGGCAAACTCCCTTTCCCGGCACAAGAGAACCCAGCCAACGTTGAAAATTGCGGACCAACGCCCCCCGCCCAATATAAAAACCAGCCCCGTTCGAAGACTGCTACGGAGTCTAGTGTGAAGCAGGTAGTTCTGTACCTGAAAACGTATGCGGACACATTCTAACCACTCCAAGGTACTTCAGAACCTGTTTTTTTTTCATGTCCTCAAAACGTATTCAAGTGGGAAATACTCGTATATTCTTTCGGAGGTACGATGGCGGCGTCACTGCGGTCGAGCGAGTTGACGTCATGACAGAGTTCGAAGAGTAAGAAAAATTAAAAAGAAAAGATAAGAAGAATCGCATTACGCGTTTTTTTTTAAGTCACACTTGTACGTTTTGCATGATATTCCCATGATATGAACAAGTAAATGGCAACACAACACAGCGACGCCATCAACGCACCGCAGTCCCCTTTAGTGCACAACCTGTCAACATGATAACTTGCCAACAACATCAGGCGATCAGAGTAGAGATAAGGCGATCAAAACCCACCTTCTGAATACCACCAGAGTAGAACTTGAATGGACCGATCTGTTATAATCTTTCAGGATGTTAACACGGTACGACTTTGTCCCCAAAGTACGACTGTGAAATGTCTGTGAGTCCTGAGACTTCTCCGTGCCAGAAAACGTCTGACGGACAGACTTTCCACAATCAATCTGCCAGCGTGGCGGAAATACAGCCCGGCCGGATCTACTCACGTGAACTGGGTTTACTGTTTTTATTAGTGTGTTATCGACCAAACAACCGACGTGATGTTATAATAATCTTACAGATATTCATCCACAACATGCCTCTTATTCTAATAGCTTAACATTCAAGAACACGAAATTAAATGCGTCGTGTCCTTTTCTTTGCGATTCTTTCGAACGTCGTGCAGTATTTCAATGAGGGGGTAAAGCATTTCTTCGACTTCTCAGTACGTTTGGCTGCGTTCGTGTAATTTTTTGATAATTCACCATCTCATTATCAAGTATCACGTGATGGGTACTTACTAGACTTTACAGGAAGTCAAATGTTACGTGCGCCGCCATTGCCGATTGCATCAGTTTCAAATTAGAAAAGTCCAACACTTTTTTGGTCAATCCGCTAGTGTTAGCCCCTTGCAGTCTTCTGGCATATATACATAAAGCAACACTCCCTTTAGTTTTATCGTACCACGTTAATATGAAAAATGCCAGCAAGATTTCATGTTTGACAGATGTTGCTGACTTTGGGAAGTTTGGGGGTAAGGCCGGCAGTATTCAAGGTTGGGTAAGAACTAAGATCTAGCCAAAGTATGTATAGATCGGTCATACCAACTATTATCTCTTTCGACAACTATACATGTCGAATTTTGCGACATCAAGCCCTGCGACATTGGCACGACGACAGTTTTTTTGCGGTGTAAAGAGGAATTTTATCGTCGTGCGAAAAGATGCCCGCTCCCAATTTGGTGAAAACCAAATGTGTATATTGATGATTCAAGCTAAAAGAAAGCCGCTATGGAGCCGATTATCGAATTTGACCTTCGTTTTCATGACCCCTACCTACATGTAATATCATAAGGATCCATCCACATTTTCTTGAATTATGCCATCCACAGACACATAAACAACACCTAAAACGTAATCTCAAACACGAAGGCAGTGAAAAGTAAAAAGGACAAGAGCAATATTTCATTGTCATTTTTATTGTTGACAATCAGTGTAACAAAATGTACTTCATCTCAGGTAGCATTAACCATCCATTAGTTTCTAATGTAAAGAAGAACACAAGCTATATATTTTGTCACAAGGCAAGATTGTACATATGAGGTGTGGGGTTGTTTGGACGACAAAGAGCATCTTTAAAAACATAAATACAATAAGTTAGGAACTGTTAAAAACGTCTGTATCAAAAGACCTGGCTAAAAGGAACATTCCCTTGCTGCTGCACCATTTTGAAAAATTGCTCAAAAAGAGAATGTTGTATAGTTTTGATGTTTACCAAACATTTCTTCCTCTGTTTTACATTATTATGTTTGAAAAAAATCACAATACATAAGACACAATATACAAGTAGATATGGATTTAGTTGGTACTTGTCTACATCAAGTGATCCACCACAAATAAAATGGCTTCTTCTCAATAGTTTTCCCCCATGTATGGATATCAAAGGGTTGTGAAAGCCTTCTCTATGTACCTGCAAAATATTCACATACAACCCGACTACAGCAGTTAAAGCTATCACTAGAGCAGAAAATTCAAACTGACCAAAGAAAATCCAAGAAATCGCACCACATAACAGTTTTTCTCTTGTAGACCAATTACTGTCTGTGATTGTCTAAATGGTGTTCTGGATTAACACAGCTAAACATATAATTTATGTTGATGTTTTTCAATATGAAAGTGCATGTTGCATCATATAAAAATCATTTCTAAGAAACAACACAAGTTTTTAAAAGTATAAAATGTTCCTGTAAAGTGCTGTTCAAGGTTCTGCATTCTCAACCAAAGCAATTTACAGGACAACTACAAGCTTATACATGTACTAGCACATCTCTGTACCACCATTTGTGGATTGCAATACCACTGAAGTTAGCACCACATTCTTAGCCTACATACATCAATTGACAATTCTATATCACACCAGATCCATGTAGTTAAAAAATGGGCCTACCTCACATCGGTATAGACCATAAAAAAGCACCACATTTTTACACACAAAACATGTTTTAAAAACAGCACATAAAACCTTATGAGGGATAAAAACCTCAGTGCCGTAATGTTCCAACATGCAAGGGGTACAGTTTTGATTGTAAAAAATGATACAAAGAACTAACTACATATACTACTATTCTGTACAAAATTTCCACTTGAGTTCACATGGTTCATTTTTTGTTGACTGAATATATAACCTACAAAACTAAAACTACATGGTATCTATATATATAACATAAACACATATACCACCATTTTTCTATTCTTTTATGAAAGTGATTCTAAATATACCAATACAGTGATAAGTACACTTTTTTTTTACATTTTCACCAGTGAGGGGAGGGGGAGTACTGACAAATTAGATACAACAAGGCTATGACGTGTGCTAGGGTAGCTCCTGTAGAGGTGGGGGTTGGGTGGGACATGGTAGGACATTGGAGCCCCCTATGTTGTCCAGTAGTAAGTTTATAGGAGGCCGGTTTTGTAACCTGAGGTTGTAGACACAGCCGACCATCCCGGTCCGGTACTTGTCACCTGTGTGCTTGGTGATGTCTGGCATACCACCTGGGGAAACACAAACATACAGGAGTCAGACACGTTTCTTTTACACTACAGTAGATGCCAGTTAATTGCACTACGGATTAACGCACACTTCTGTTAACTGCACGGAATCCCCAAATCCCAAGATGGTGTGGTCCTGCAAGATAACTTCGCATAATTGCACCAGCCGGATAATTACACGAAATTCACTGGCAAAAAGGCCGTGCAATTAAGCGGCTTCTACTGTATAACAAAACAAATTCACATTACACAAATCTTAAGTATCTTCAACCATCTCAAAATTTCATCTCAACTTAACAATTGTTCTACTATTACAATGATAATCTTAATTGTACAATCTATGCAAACAGAAATTTATCACATCGGGTAAGGCTTCTTAACTCAGCGCTCCGTCACGTACGTTGTGTGATCGTCGTATGATGGCATACCAAGGGAATTTACAGGATAGTTGTGCACATGTGCAAAATTAAGCTCAGAAAAAGCTGTTTTATAATCACATCCTTGTCAGCAGTTGGTTCTGTAACAGCCTGCTTGAAAATTCTAACGCATCAAAATTGAAGGACAACCTACAACTGTACAACAAATGGCTTCGTTCTGTTTCATATACGTTCAAAACACTGTAAAGTACATGATGTACATGTACATAAAGCAGACAATACATGCAAAAATGCTCCTACTATTAACTATGGTGGCAATCACATTTATCATTCTGCATACAGTTGATAACACTTAATGCTAGTTCACCTTTATCCGCGGGGTAACCTATATCCGTTGGTCTTAATGACAGGATATTCAGGGATCAGATCGACGGAGGATGGTTTCAAACTGCATGATTTGAAAGTATTACAATTTGAAACAACAGTCTGACAACTGGACATCCCTAAAACACCACATTTAAAAACAAACAACAGATAAAGGTCACCCTGCGGATAAAGGTGAACTAGCATTACATTGTAGGAAGTAAGAACAAGAAGCATACCTATGTATACACTGCCCTTTGCATTTACACTCTGAAGGCTGCCACCTGACTTCCCAGGGATGGGTCGTCCTTCATCTATTGTGAGTTCTCCATTCTGACCAGTTCTGTGGGGAATGGATTAGACACTGTTTTAAAAATGGCCTTCACAACTGATTTTTTATGATGATACCTTTACACTACCTGGACGTATATCTCATATAATCTATATCTGGAAAATAGATTGTTCTAGGGAAATTACTAGTTAGATTTGACACACACATATTCCATATACAAAGGAAACAAAGAATCCTAGTACATTGTATATAACTTTGTATAACACTATAGTATGTTGTTGGTACAGTATTATTGATTCAACACACCATGTAAGGTTATATAGATCAATAAATGTACATGCAAACATACAGCACATGAATGTAAACACTGTATAGTTGAGATACTGAGAAACCTGTGTGCTCCTTGTATGTAATCCACATAGACAAGACAAGACTTTTATGTCTAATCATTATCATCATCAGACGACGTGCTTTAATGTCTAACGGCAAACACTAAATGAAAGTAAAGGCAAAACAATGCTCCTGGTACTAAGAAATGAAAAAAGCCACAACAACAAAACAACAAAACAGTAAACAGCACTAACCTGACAGTCTTGACGTGGTGCCATTCTCCATCATTGATTCTCTCCTCAGACTGAATGTTGGCCTCGCCACTACCCAGTTCATAGCTGAAAATAGAGGAACACAGAATTACTTTGCTGGATCCTGTCACTATCTTCTTCCTCCTATCTAAAACTAAATAAATTTACAGTAGATTTAGAATTCATATTCTTGTACAAAAAACATTCTGAAATACACAAATGTAGAGGCGTTGAAGGTTCGATATATTCAATACAAATGTGCTCACCTGAAAACCAGGTATCCATCGCTCACAGCAATGGAGATGAAGTCCATATTTCTGCCAGTGCTGCCTTCCTCCTGGGTAGAATAAAACATCAGAAGAAATTAGCATTGTTTATTACAGTACACATTATATCAAGAACTGGCATCCTCCTTGTACATACACATCCCTAGATTTCATTCTACTGTACTGTACTATACTTTGGAAAGGTAAGTTACACTAGTGATCACTTAAGATTTGAAGAGAATATGCAAAATCTAATAAATTTTAATGCCCAATATTTCAACCAATTGCTGTATGTAGACTTGTTCAGTGCACTTTCATATCAATATTACAGCATCTTCATTGCTATCTTAACTTAACATTTACAAAGATATCTGACTCTTATCATAAAGTAGATCCTTCAACTTCCCAGTGTCTTTCCAAATCATGTGACATGATTGTGTTATTTTTCCCTATACATGTCTATTATCAAAAGAAACCTCACGCTTGAGGACAGTTTCTCTGTGTAAAAACTTAATAATGGAGATAGTACTTCAGACGAAATGTTTAGCTCAACAGTTACTATTATTATGTAAATACCTCGTATTATACTTTGTGTAATTTAATGCACCTCCATGCCAAATTTCAGGTCATTCTGGTTAAAAACATGGGCACACTGTGCCTCTGTGAAAATTCAAGCGTCCGAAACTGCCCGGACGGCGTCTACAAGCGTCCAATGGCGTCCGAGCGCGTTTCAGACGTTCTGGACGCGTTCATTGCCGTCCGAAACGGCCGCGGACACATCGTGAGCGTCCGTGCCGTTCTGTCAGTTTTTATGGTGAACGCCCGAACGGCTGAAAGACCTTCCATTGCCGTCGGAGACGGCCACTGATGGGGCTATAAAATACTTAGTCACCCGACGCCGGCAGACGGCTGCGTCTTTTCTTATGATCCCCACGGGAAACATGACGTTTTAACTTCTGCACATGCGCCAATTTCAGCGGGTGAATTCGAATTTCAGACCGTTGAACACTCCGGCGGTTGCAGGACTTATGTTCAGAAGGTGACTATTTCTGTGGATTTCATGTCCGTTTGTTAAATTTTGCGCACTTTTGGACCAAGGACTTCACGTCTAGACGTAGCAGCTGATGTTTGTACGACATTGTGCTGAGGTTGGGTTTACGGCGATGACTGTATCTGCTATTTATACTAAAAAGAATGTACAAAAATTATTTGTCGTGCGCCGACAAGGGGGAAAAATTATACTACTTACTCGAAGCAGCAAACCTTGGACAGCAGAAATCACAGATGTGACAGACGTCAAAAGAAGCAGCGGTTCTTCAGTTAGCTGATTGTCGATACTTTGCAGGCGCCGGTAAGTGAATACTTCGCATTTTATCCTCATTTTTTGTACATTCATCTGTTGCAAAGTTTACAGACGACTTGTTGTTACGGGTGCCCTCCCCACATACGCGAAGAAATGATAAAATTTAGGATCTTGTTTTGATGCCACACAATAAAAAGAATTATGAACACGTTGTAGAATACTTGTAAAAATATCTGTTGTTTCTATTAAGAATGATAATGCTGTTAAAATGTAGATTTAGACAACAGATATTGAGATAGCACCTACCGATTTTGCCGGTGCCAATCAAAATCTTAGTCGGCTCTTCCAACTACTTGGGGTTAGGAACTTATGAAACGGAAGACTTTATTTCGCTACCTCGAAATAAAAATGACTTATGATCTTTGTAGAAAATTTAACGTTATTTCACATTTATATATCCAGTCTTTAATAAATACTGGTGCAATTAAAATTTACGATAGAAAATTTCAAACGTCCTGTATTTACCCTTGATGTTATGTGGGCTCGTCCATTCTGATGTAACGCACGTGTCGGCACGGCGGCACAAAAAGCCGCGGACACGATTGAAGGCCGGATTGAATTTCGTACATGTAGCAAAGTTGATTAAACGCCGCGGAGTACGTGTATGTCTGAATTTACGAAGAAATTTGTTCAAGTTGTGTTTGATTTTAGCTAAACCTGACGGCCCGGTGGTGGGTGGTCTTCTACAATTCACTGCCTGGCTGAATATTTGTTTGTTTGGTATGTGGGAACGCTTACTTAGTATCCCTAGAGGCCATAAAATCATAGCCGTGACCGGACGCCGTCAGAAACGGCGTCCGGACAGCCGTCTGCACACGTTCCAAATGCCCCTCCCATACTGCCTGACTATTAAACTACAAGTTGCGTCTTGAAGGAGAAAAGTTTGCTAGACGTTTGGTCCAGATGTTAACCTTGGCGATGACTGACTCTATTGGCTATTCCTTGGCTATTCCATTTTCTGTCGAATTTTACGATCCATACCCCCGTGGGATGGCCTGGCGAAGGCTACAGTTCGTCCTGGCAGCCTGGATCACGTAATCTACGACCGTCCCAATCGGCGTCCGGACCGTCCCAGCAGCCTGGATTACGTCATCTATGTCCGTCGCAATCGGCGTCCGGTTCGTCCGCGGAGACGTCTGTTCCCAGCGGGGGGGCCGCCCTACGGACGCGGGAGCGTCTGGGTGCCCGCTTTCAGACGCCGTTTCGGACGGCCCCGACGTCCCTCTGGACGCGTCAAAAGTGCCAATCTAGACGCGTCCAAGCGTTTTTTATGCCGTTCGGGCCGTCTTTGACGTTTCTTCGGGCGTTCTAAAGGCCGTCCCATGCCGTCCGCTGCCGTAACCGTCCAAAGCGTCCCAATAATTTGAGACGCATTGGACGGTTGTCGCAAACGGCGTTTCACCGTCTGGGACGCTTGAATTTTCACAAAGGAGAAGCCAAAAAAATACATTTTGGGTCGAAAAATGCCCAAAAAGGGCCATAAAACCAATTCTGGGCAGAATTTGAGATGCCTCCATATCTATTTTTGTTTAGAATACATTCAACTGTATGTGTGCCAAATTTGGTGCTTTTAGACAAATTTGCACAATTTTTCAGCTATGCCGCTGGACTATTGTTGTACTTGATTTGTTATCTAATGTATCTGTATTTCTTCCCCAAGGCCAGCCCTTTGTAATAGCCATGGCTAAGTTGGGCGACCTTGGCTGACTGTAATATCAGCCGAACCAATAAATGAATAAATAAATAAATAAATAAAGACATGACCCCACTCACCACACCCTGCCAGAAGATGACTCCGTTCCCCATGGTTGTTCTGAAGTAGAACTCGATGTACTCAGGCTCCGACCACCAGCCCCTCCCCATCATCTTGTTGGGCAGCTGGATGTAGCCGTCCCTGTCGAAGGCGGCCGTGTAGTCGGCCAGCTCCACCTTCTCCTCGCAGTCCTTACCTTTGAAGCCCAGAGGACACATGCAGAGGTAGTCGCTGCCCTGCTGTTCACACTTGCCTCCGTTCAGACACGGCTTCAGGACCTGGCAGGGGTTCAGGGCTGTCTCACAATGACGACCTGGAGTGAATAGGCATACCTCTGTTATCGTTCTGTTCTGAACACTGTTGTTTCATGTTGGCTCTAGCAGTCTTACATGTACTGAAGGTGATTAGGGAAATTTTAGCCAAAACTTCATGTAGATCATGACATATAAATCATATTTGTACACTTGTGTATGCACATATATACGTTGTATATGTGGTCAAAGGTATTAATTAACAATCCCCCACAGGGCAAGTGATTGGGGAAAACATTTAGCCCAAACCACACAAAAGTACACTAGTGCATGGACATATATACAAAACATTGTACATGTGTATATGTGGTCAATTTGATTCACAATCCCCCACAGGGCCAAGTACCAAATATACAATGTATGTAGAGATTGTTTCTCTATCAAGGGCAGCAATTTCTTTCTTTCCATTTCCTCTTCCTAAGTGGCAAAGATGATCAAATCTTGGGAAGTTTTCAAGTCAAGAGGCTAAAGAAGTACTGTACCTTCAAACTGTGGAGAGCACCTGCAGACGTAGTTGTCGCCCATCTGGATGCACGTGGCTCCGTTTTGACACGGCCCTCGGTCACACGTCCTCTCCCCACAGTCCTGGATGTTGGCACTGTCCAGTACAGCATTGACCAGGTCCAGTGAGATCGAGTTCACTTCAACCTGTGCAAATAAATAGGGCCAATTATTCATTAGTACGAGGGGCATTCAATAAGTAATGCCCCTGACCCACTTACAGTTGTCTGATCTAGATGAAATTTGGCGTGTGTAATGATTTATATCTATATGGGTTATCTTGCAAAAAACAGCTCTGAACTAATTGTGGTTTTTGATTTACAGCTGTTTGAACTGAGTCAGGTGTGCAATGGAGTCAGGTGTGCAATGGAGCCAGTTGAGTGTCGCGCAGTGATCCGGTTTTTGTATTTGAAAGGACCCACACCAAAGGAGACTTTTGATGAAATGAAAGAAACTTATGGTGATGATGCCCCATCATATGGCCTTATAAAACGCTGGCATCGTGAATTCAAACATGGCCGGAAGTCTGTGGAAACAGCTCCCAGACCTGGTCGTCCCTCTTCTGCCATTGATCAGGCATCTGTTGGAGGATCAACCAGGGGTGTTCTACAAAAACGGTGTCCAGAGTTGCATCAAACGATGGGAGAAATGCATAACTCTGGGTGGTTCCTATGTAGAAAAGGACTAATAACTGTGCCAAGTTTCATTAATCTCCTGCTATGGAAAATGGGTCAGGGGCATTACTTATTGAACGTCCCTCGTATACTTATCTCACATCGAAAAGCTGTGGAAGGTAGTCTCCATAAATGCATAATTATGGACTACTGTATTGTGCTTAGATGTACATGCAATGACTTAATTTTTCCTGTTAGCTAGGTAGGTAGGTAGGTAGGTAGGTAGTAGATAGAAATTTAGCTGCTATGAGTAGTAGTTTTTTACTTACAAGTAAATAACTATAATCAATAAACATCATATACAATGTACCAATAGGACCTTTTTCAATTTGCTTATGGAGTGACCAATATAAGAAGGAATAACGAGTATAAACACACTTGCATTGCTATGACAGAAAAGGTTAGTTACTCACAGAAGCAATGCAGCCGAACAGGCCCTTAGTGACTCCCACTCTGTCAGGAAGGTCGTCGAAGCTCTCCATCCCTCCCAAGTGCAGAGGCATTCTCAAGTTCACGCCCTGTCAGACAAAGAAGATTTACATGTACATTCTGATAACACAGTTTCAGAATATGCTAATGCTACGTTATGAATACTGGCACTTTCTAGATAGTACAATGAATAAATGAATGAAAGGCCTTTGCTATATGTTTATGCCCTTGTCTCAAGTTCACATCCTGTCAGATAAAGAAGATATCTGTATCGCTCGGTATTATAAGATAACCAGCCAAATTATTTTGTACCTGAGTGTTTCCTGGTGACTGGCCCTTTGTAGCTTCCAGTCCATCCAGACTTAAGGACCCATCCTTGAGGTCTCGCTCAGCCTTGATGGTGTGCCAGGTGTCCAAGCTCACATTCTTAGAACTCCTAATGACGGCCGGACCTGTGGTATACAAAGAGTAGAAAATTTAGCCATGTTCTCACAACAGAAATTACAGTAAAACTGTGCAACACATCAACCTTTGTTTACATTGGTAACACATTGTCAGGCTACAGAGGTCATGGGAGACCAAAGGAAATCTTGGATGGAATGTGTTAGGAGAGACATCAAAATGTGCAGTCTAACTAGGGTAAACCCACTGGACAGAGCCACATGGAAGCGCAGTGTGAAGACTAGCCGACTGCTGTCTAACCCTGTATCAGGGACCCCAACAGTATAATCAAATACTGGATACTACTATTACTACTACTTATTTTACTACAGTAACTACTAGTGCTACACAACATCTATTGACTCTACCTTGTAGTAAATGGTAAAAAAGATCACAACATAAAAAGATTCTTAGATTCAGAAGTTCCTTGTACCTGATCCACTATCAAATCTGAACTCGACTGCTCCATCCTTTACTGCGAGAGAGATGAAGTCCCCACTACCAGCCAGCCTCTGCCCGTTAAACAGCAGCAGTCCATCTGTAAGACTGTCCAACTTGAACTCCATGGTGATGCGGGTCTGTCGCTGGACGTTCTGCATGGTCTGGTAGGCAATGAAGGAGTTCCCACTGAAGGCTGGCTCAACAATCACAATACCTGAGGAGAAAAACAGTTCAAAAAGTACATGTAAGTTCTAAATGCTTTCCTCCGGGAATTCATGAAACGGTGAATTTGATTTTTTAATGTATAACTACTTTACTAGAATCTTTTTAACTGCATAAATTAAACACTGCGAAAACGCCCTTTCCTCTTCTACTGCAAGATTAAGTTTTTGTGAAAAATTCACAGTACTGTACACATGAAAATGCAGAAATGTTCAAGGTGGATTAATGTTCGCGGTTTTCGTGGTGACCACTTCACTGTGAACTTAAAACCACAGCGAACATTTTTGTACTATAGTATTACACTGCAGTCTATGGTGTTACCGCGAACTTAAAACCATCGCGAAAAGTCCTTTCTGCCGCTACCGCGACATAAAATCCCCGCGAACTTAAATGCATTTACAGTATTCTCACCTGTGCCACACCTGACACCTGTCCTGCCAATGGGACATGAGCAGGTGAATCCTGTGGGGCCAGGATCGTTGTTACACTTGCCACCTGGTCCACAGGCACCTGGATAACACCTCTCTCCCACACCTTCACACGTCCGCCCACTGTAACCCTCAGGACACTCGCATCTGGGGGACACAAGAGGGCAGGTTGTAAAGGGGGAATGTGTTTATCAAAACTCTTCTGTATCTATATCTTTAGAACTATCATAACCGTCAACTAGTGTTAACCAATGAATGGGCAATGAAAGATTGTGACAGTGGATGAAATGGACAAGATTTCCACACAGGGAAGATAATGTTTAGAAAAACTGTAAAAGAAGAAATTATGGGACAAGCTGTATTGGCACATTTCTGATAAGGTGGATAACGGGAGAGTTTCAGAATGAACGAAAATGGATGGAATTTCTACACTGGACAAAAATGTTGAATATGAAAACAATTGGCACAAGCTTTCATATAATTCTTCCTTGCGTCTGTGACTTTTAGCGGGAATCAAATCTAGAAGGGGTTTGAGATCATTGTTTACGGTGCTTAGACCATTGTAGTCTTAAGATGTGGTGTCATACGGAAGGAAAAACTCATTTCCACACATTTTGGGTAGAAAATCTTTCTAAATTAGGGTAGAATTTCAAGTTTAAGCCAATAATGAGAATTTTTTGTCATGTCTCTAATATTATAATTCAAATACAAAGAGTAATGTTTTTGTTTGTTGTAAGATATTGTACATGCATTTTGTAAAATAATGGTTTTCAGTATATGAACTTCACAAAATGCATATTTTTTAACATTTCACTTTGCAGCGGGCGAGGTCAGCCTATTCAACTAAAATATCATTCACCAACCACTGATCTTTGTTATCATCATTGATTTTTTTTTGTATCCTGCTTTTTTCTGTGAACAAAATATGTGAATCAATTGGCAGTATGACTAATAACACTGACCAGGCCATTCAACTTTGCTCAAGGTCAATAAGACAAAGATCATTAAACATCACTCACACACACTCAATATTCACTGAGTAAACTAAACTATACAATAAGTTTATCTTTTACTGCTAACTTTACGTGTAACACAATGCATATAACAACCTATATTGTCAGTGTTCTGCCATGCTATTTACAATACAGTTGAGAAAAATGGGCAGACATAACACTAATTGAAGCAGACATGACACTAAGTAAAACACTAATAAAAACAGAAAAAAAGTGAAGGTGGAGAAAACTGATTGACAGATCTTCTGCGGTAAACCAACAATAAAATAAAGAGTAGATAAGATAAGAGTTGAGATAAACAATAGTGAAGGCCATTCCATCTCAAAAATAGACAAACCATCTCATACAAATATCACTATAACTTTGTATCTATCAGGAGAGGTTTAATTTTCTTCATCAAGACTGCTGACCTGAAGCCATACTCCGTTGTTGCCTCCACGCAGGTTCCTCCATTTTTACAGGGTTTGTCGGCGCAGGTGGGACAGTCGGACACACCCACGATGTTGATGGCATCACTGGCCAGGTTTACACTGGCAGCACTGATCTCCAGTCTGCTCAGACAGCCTACAATTCACAAACAGGTCATATGGATTAGTTGTTTTGTACTAGTGACTTGAACACAACACTTGCAAGATTGTACCGACATGGAACTAAGATGTTTTGAGATGAACACAAACATACAAGACAATGAGTGCCCAGAAGTAGGGGTACTAGCTTTCTTGTAAGAAACATATTCAACCTTTTTGCTGAGTCAGACTTTAACACAATATTTTATACTGGTATCAGCCTATAAGTATAATAGGTGAAAGTTAGGGGAGAGACAAGATGAATATTTAAGATTGTACAATAAAAGATGTTTATTGAGAGACAAAGTAAGGAGAAAGCTTACCAATGAAGCCAGATTTCAACCCAGAGGCTGTTGCTATGGCAGCGTAGTCAGGGACCCCGCCCACGTGCAGAGGTTCGATCAGGTCCAGCCCGCGGAAGTTGCCCTGAGACGTGCCGTTAACGGCCGGGAGACCGTCCACAGACAGGGAACCAAACCTGCTGTTCCTGTTCACATAAATAATAGAATTTTTGTGACTGCTGTTCTCTATTGTACTCATAAAAATCTAACACTTTAGGCCTGACAGATTTCATGAAAGAAAATTTTCTTCTAACTACAATGTTAACATGACATTGACTTTCATTGTGATATACATGTAACAAGCCCCAATTATGATTGTACCTGTACAAATTTTGTTCATTCATTATATTTGTCGCAATTTTTGTGTGATACCATTTGATTTAAACAAAAAAATTAGAGCTGATGTACTAGTAACAATGTACAACATCTCCTATAAAAGTGATGCAGATAAACCCCAAGCCCCAAGCACCATAGTGTGGAACCTGTCATTCATTACAATCTATCTGTCACAATTTTTGTGTGATACAGTTTGATTTTTAAGAAATGTAGAACTGATGTAACAATGTACAACATTTCCTATAAAACTGATATAAAAGAGTGATGTAGATAACCCCCATGCCCTACATTGTACCTCTTCAGCACCACAGTGTGGAACCTGCCATTCATTATAATATATTTGTCACAATTTTTGTGTGATACTGTTTTATTTTTAAGAAATGTATAGCTGAGGTAACAATGTGCATTTGCCATAAAATCAATATATGATGTACATATAGATAACTCCCATGCCCTACCCCTTCAGCACCACAGTGTGGAACCTGCCATTCATTATAATATATTTGTTTTGTCACAATTTTTGTGTGATACTGTTTGATTTTTAAGAAATGTATAGCTGAGGTAACAATGTACAGGTACATGTCCCATAAAATCAAGAAGTGATGTACATATAGATAACTCCCATGCCCTACCTCTTCAGCACCACAGTGTGGGTCCTGCCATTCATTACAATATATTTGTCACAATGTTTGTGTGTTACTGTTTGATTTATAAGAAATGTACAGCTGAGGTAACATTTTTCCCTTTTCCATAAAATCAATAAGTGATGTAACGGTAGTTCACCTTTATTCGCGGGGTAACCTATATCCGTTGTACCTAAAAACAGGATATTTAGGGATATCACGTAGATAGACGATCAAATTGCTTTTTTTCATTATAATGCAGTTTGAGACCACCGTCAGTAGACTTGATATCCCGAAATAGCCCGGTGTTAAATACTACGGATAAAGGTTACCCCCCGAATAAAGGTGAACTAGCGTTACATATAGATAACTCCCATGCCCTACCTCTTCAGCACCACAGTGTGGAACCTGCCCAGCTCCAGGGCGTTCTTGCTACGGATGACGGCCGCTCCAGAACCCACATCGAAGCGGAACTCCACGTACCCCTCCGACAGTCCCAACGACATGAAGTCACCTGCACCTCCGTTCTTCTGTCCATTGTACAAAATCAACCCTGGAAAAAGGAAGTACATTAATGAAAATATACAACAAAGGAAGTAACGTTACATTAGTGAAAGTTGGAGTCTTTTCTACCTTTTAGAGGCATCTATATCTACTGTAGGTATTTTCACCTTTCTCTACCACAGCAATAAAAAACATGGTGCAAGACTAATGGCCTTGAGTCATGTTTGATATTTGAAAGTACGTGCACTTCAAGTGTGTGTCCCTTCTTTCTATCTTTTATCCATAACTAAACTTACAAGTTATTACCCTACTGTAATTAAGTCATTTGGAAAGATATATATAACCTCTTTACCTTCTGTGCTTTCAGGCTTGAAGGACACTTCAATGTCAAACTGTAGGTAGGCCTCACGGAGTGTGGGGAAGGTCATGTAGGACAGGGGAGTCTGGGTGAAGTACGGGATCAACTCTGGAGGAAAAACAGTAGCATTTGTTATTGCAAGTTCTCTCATGACCTCTAGAAATACTTGGTATAAAGGAGTGATAGTCTGGTTCATAATAAATGTCTCATAAACATTACACAACCCCTAGAGCCGTATGGAGTGCTATGGAGTTTAAATGAAGGAAAACAAGGAAAGAAACAAACAAACAAAGGTGTATAAATAGCGACACTCTATATATACTGCTGTCTATGTATACTTGTGACACTAGTGCCTACATGTTTATATACATATGTGCTTGTGTGTGTGTACCTTAAATGTACTAAGGTGACATTACAACTTACGAAGTGTCTAGTCAAAAAGGTCACAAAGAATGTTGGGCACTAATAACAAGTATGTGGTTCCCTGCGATTGTGCAAGAGTACAATGTACAGAAAACAAACCTCCGACATTCAGAAGAGCACGGAACTCTGCCACTCCTTCTTCATTTGAGGCAGAGCAGATGTAAGCACCTGCATCTTCTTTTGTTATCTGCATGATGACACAAAGTACAATCATTCATCACTTGATACAAAGCACTGAAGTACTTGGAAGTATTTTGTTACCAATGCACACATTCAACTCCATATATGTAACTTAAGAGCTGTTTGGTTATGCTAGCCAATTGCCAAGGAGGCCAACCCATGCAGAAACAAAACAGAAGAAAGAGAAATTAGTGCCAAAGATATCTTCTTGGCTTTTCTATCTTCAACAATGAAGGAATTTTCAATTTACAACATTGAAAGGATGGCTACTGTCATTGGTACTGAAAATGTGCTCACTTGCTGTTTCACATTTATCAAACCCAAAAATGCAAATCATTTCCTATCAGACTTTCTATCACATATGTGAAACAGTAAGTGAGCACATTTTCAGTACCAAGGACAGTAGCCATTATTTCAACATTGCAACATTGTCACATCTTGAAGGACTGCTTACCGAAGGAATGGTGAGGACACCATTATCGATCATGTGGTCATCAGGTAGGTCGCCATTCTCCTTTCTCCAGGTGATTTCAGGTGGCGGAGAACCACTTGCCAGGCAGGTGAAGACAGCTGTGGAACCCAGCATCACATTACGCACCTCTGGCTTTACTGTCATGGTCGGCGCAGCTAGAGTGGGAGGGGATACATATCAAAAATCATGTTAAAGTAAGAAACTCACAAGGAAGCTGTGCCATATAAAATCCCTGGCATGGATCTGGCGATCTACCATCCAAGCCCTGTACATGGCAGTGCAGTCTATGTGCGGGATAAGTCCATGTTAAAGTACATGTAGTGGGATGCAAAAGATATTCTGTAAACTAACAACATCAACTTTACAAATGTCTGTAACTGTGCACATGAAAACTTGATCTTGATTTAATTCCTTTGCATGCAGAACCATGACCCATTTTTGAGGTCAGATTTGTATTCGGCATGTGCCAAAACCTCTGTAAACCATTTTTTTCTTGTATCTTGAAGGAGAGGGAAAATATAGTGTTTTTGCATAGTTAATTAGCAGACTCAGATTTCATTACTCAATTCTTCAGGATTATTTATCATTTCTGAACTAGATATGTAAATTTCATGACCCAAATTCAACTCCTACCTTCCAGGCTGAGGGACACTTCCTGCTCAGATGCCCCGAATCTGTTGGAGGCCTTGCACCTGTACCGCCCCTCGTCTCCAGGCCTTACTGCAGGGATGGTCAGGATGCCGTCTCGAACCTCAGCATTGTCAGGTAGCCTCCCATCCACCTGCCAGGGTAGGCAAACTTGTTTAACCTTTAGCATGTTAGGAGTGTATCCATTCTATCTAAAACACTTTACATGTACATTTTTGGACAAGTTTTACTTTTGGGATGGTTTCATTTACCGACAGGTGGCAAAAGCCGATTTTCTCCAATTTGCAGACTTGCAGTTGAAACAATTACATGTATGTAGTACACTAGTCATGCGAATGTAAGACACATTTGAGATGTCATGAATATCCAGTGGCAATGTTACTGCAAAAAGCAGGAAAATAAAACCACCACAAAAGTTCAAACATTACATTAATTCCTTTTTTTCTCCTTCTTGGGCAATGATTATTTCCCCAGTGTCCTATTGAGTGCACATACCGGTACACAATGTATAACATTGGAAGGGAATAAGTTAGTGAACAGCATATTGGCTTTAGCTGTCCATATGACCGTCCACTGTTATTAGGTTGCAAAAATCAATGACGAAGGTATGCCATTTGACACAATGTGTACCATAAACAAATGTCTGCCACACAACAGAGTGCGAGGAAAGAGCAAATACCTTTGTCCACTCTATCAGTGGCCTGGGCTCCCCAGAGGCTGCACAGTCAAACTCCACCTTCTCTCCTATACGCACCATCTGTGCTGCTGTCTTCAGATTGATTTCTACTGCAGGAGGTGCTTCTGCAAGGAAAATGAACCACATTAAACAGTCAGTAACTGACATTATCCTGTCCTTAGTAATAAAATAACATTTACTTGCATGTAACTGTCCTTGCTACTAATATGATGATGATGAAATGTGATCACCCAACTAACATCTTACTGACCTTGGCACTGAAAATGTGTTCATCCACCATGCATATTACTGACCATGGTACTGAAAATGTGTTCTCCGAACTAACATGATACTGATCTTGGTGCTGAAAATGTGTTCTCCAAACTAACATGATACTGATCTTGGTGCTGAAAATGTTTTCACCCAACTAGCATGACATGTTATTGGTATTGAAAATGTGTTTACTAAAACTAGCCTCTTACTGTTCTTGTTACTACAAAATGTATCTTAATTGAAACTGTGTTTACAGCAAGTAGCATGTACCTCTCCTTGGTACTGAAATTATGTTAACATTATCTAGCATACTCCTATCCTTGGTACTATGGTACTATGATAGCTTTCACACTATTTAACTAGCTCTTGTTCTTGGTACTCTAAACATTTTAAAAGTTACTAGCATATTCCTGTCATTGGTACTGAAAGTGTGTTTACACTAACTAGCGTGAACCTCTCCTTGGTACTGAAATTGTGTTAAAATCAGCAAGCATATTCTTGCACTTGGTACTGACATGGCATTAACACTATTAAGAAAGCACCTGTCCTTGTTAGCCATCTTTATATTAAGTGGTAGCTGAAATGTCAAGCAGTATGTTTCTTGAATGTCTTACCTTCCCCAGCTACACTCAAGGTGGCCTTCTCTTCAGTGGACCCCAGCTCATTGGATGCCACACAAACATATGTCCCAGCATCCTCTGGCTTAAGATTTGGAATTCTGGACAGTAACAAGATAAAATATTGGTATTTTAAGAGGCAAAAAAAATCATTTCATAACTGGTGTATTAGAGTTTTGCATAACAAAAACAACCTCATTAAATGGGGGAGACAAACAAGTGATGACATGATTGGAGGTATACAAATCTTTTCTTTTTTTACTAGGACACCACTTCTGGGTACTCTGGGCAATCATTTCTATAACTGGTGTATTAGAGTTTTGCATAAGAAAAACAACTTCATTAAATGGGGGAGACAAACAAGTGATGACATGATTGGAGGTATACAAATCTTTTCTTTTTTTACTACATTGCTCAGGGCAAGGCTAGGACACCACTTCTGGGTACTGCATCAAAGATCTGTATCTGACTGTACCCTTCACAATGCATGAAACAAAATAGCCTTAAAACATAAAGAGAATTGTCAGATATCCTAAAAACAACGCCTAGCAGCTGGCAAAAGACAAATGAGAACAATGATAGCCTGCCTCAGGATATGCAGCAACCATGATGATGATGAAAAGGACACCGTTGTAGCTATAATAAAGTGCTTGATCTCATCCCCTAACCTTAGGACATTGCCAAAGATGACATGTTGTTCAGGCAGGGTATCTCCCTCCTTCCTCCACTGTATCCTGGGCACAGGGAACCCTGCAGCTGCACAGCCAAACTCAGCTGTGGAGCCGGCCTCTCGCATCGACTCCTTAGGGGAGATCGTCTTTATTGTGGGTTGTGCTGTGAACAAAATTTGTGGGATCTTTAGTTAGAATTTTGTTTCTAGGCAGATTCAAGTTAAGCCATGCATGTAAGATGCTGCAAGTTAACATGAACAATGAGATATTCCTATGTACGTGCCATTCATAGCCAAAACTAACAACCTGCACTAAAAGACTAAGAATGATAATCAAAGAATTCGAAGAACACAAGTTGAAAAAAAGAATGCAGACATTTTCTCATAGGGCCAAAACAATTCTTGATTCATTGTAAAGGAAACCTGTATCTGTATCTATATAGCCGGTATAACCGCCCTTTGGCGTAACACACCAGCTTCGCAGGCACGCGGCACGGCAGCAGCTGGTTATATTACACCGAAGGACCCGTCACACCTAACCTTCAAATTAAATTAAATTTCCTGAAGAGGCACAAAGAAACAAACATGTCTACCAGCATAACATGACATAACTTGACTTAGTAGTTCATCTGTAAATAAGCCAAACATAAGAATTGTCTCACCTGTGACAATGATATTGGTGAAGCCCTCCGCTATGCCAGCAGGGTTGGTGATCAGACACCTGTACTGTCCCATGTCTTCTGTCGTCACCTGCTGGATGATCAGGAGTCCTCCACTGGTGGTGGCCCGCGTGCTCATGTCCCCGTCCACACGCGTCCACTCGTACATGATGGGTTCTGTCCCCTCCGCCTCGCACCTCAGTCTGACCTCCTCTCCAGGAGAGACGGTCATCGTCTCCTGGTCAATACTGACCATGGGAATCACTGGGGGAATGAGAAGACACCATAAGATTTGTGAATTGACATGTTCAACCAGTTCATCTACTTAGCTATACTTGTATTATTGAATCGTTTTGCCAGATCATTCTAGTCACGCTGAAGAAGAGTGATGGATGTCACTCAAAACGTCTAAAAGTAAATCTCCTTTTTTTTATCCAGTTATAGCTATAGGGATTGAATTGTATTTGAATATTGTTTACATTCATAAATGTAGACTGTCATGAAAATTTCATCAGGTTGGAGAATGATAAAATAACAACATTATTTATTCTCCAGGGAGTAACAGAACAGACTGGTTTACTTCCATCTCAGCTATGTGTGTCACTGCTAATCGTCCCAAAAGTAAAGTATTGTCTCAAACACCGATATTGTAACGCAACATTAAAGAGATACTAAACAATTGACAGTTACTTCTTAAGAATGCAATCCCATGACTAAGTCTTTATTCCCCTTCATCACAGGAGTGGATTTTCCAATCCATACAGCCTTATTAATTAAACAAAAACATCCGATTCTGTTCTCCTGTTCCAGCCGACATGTTACTCTATGGTCTTGCAGTCAGACTAACAGCTATTGCCTTGATGGGCACAAGGCTGTTTCTGTGTTTTGTTGTAAACATAAACCCTTTCACTACCGTACCTTGCACCACATGCCTTGCAGCCTAGCTAGCTTCTATTGGGCACAAGGCTGTTTCTGTGTCTTTTTCTTAACATAAACCCTTTTATTACCGTACCTTGCACCACAAGTCTTGCAGCCAGACTAGCTTCCCCTGCATAGTTCACAGCAGTGCAGGAGTATTCTCCCTCGTCCTCTCTGCGAACACTGGGGATAGTAAGTGTACCCTGCTGAACCTGATACCTGGGGGGCTGGGCACCTCCGATCTTCTGCCAGCGGAGCCGTGGGGGTGGGGAGCCTGCATGCACAAGAACAAAATCTTGTCAGTTAATACTTTTGGTTCCGTATTCAACATCGAACTAGCACTCTAGAATCCATTCCTTAATTCGCTTATTAACTGATGTCACCACCAAAAGGTTTGAATGTGCAGTTCTCCTGACAGGTAGCAGAAGCGAACATAGGACTGAAATACTACCTGGATGGTACCAAGGCTAATTCAAAGTAGGCCATTTAGTATAAAACTTCTGCAGCTATACAATGCCAAAGGGTGAAGAGAGGAGCCTATGTGTCTGGAAGTTTGATTACTAACATAGTTTATAATCCATGGCTTCATTGGGGTTACCAACTTTCAAACTCACAAATTCAGTCACTTTGAACATCTCTTAAGCAATGCTAGCATGTAGTCTTTTCCACTTAATTCTGGTACAAATAAAGACAAAGGCAAGACAAAAACAAGCCATTACCTGTGGCAGTGCACTTAAACTCTACAGGGTCTCCTTCTACAACAGTAGAGAATGGAGGAGTGATGGTCACCACTGGAACCTCGTCTGGTCGTACTGGTGATTCAGAAACTGCAAAAAAAAGGAGACACAACTCAAAAAACATAAAAATGGTCTTCTTCCAGTACATTAACACATGTATGTGCCGAGATAACAGAACAATTACAGACAGGGTAGACTGTGCATTGCCACTCACTGTTGGTATAATCTTATCAAAATCTAAAGCATTCATTTTTCACCCTAATAACTTTTACTGACACTAATACTATTAATGAAATAGGGCATTATTGTTACCGATAACTTGAACAGAAGACTCTGAGATGCCGATATTGTTGTTAGACTCGCAGGTGTAGACTCCCGAATCTTCCACAGACACACGGTCAATCTCCAACACTGCACTGTTCTGGGTGTCACCTCCTGGGAAGGACAATGAGATAAGATGAATCTGAGCTATCTGCTTTCTTCCTACAACAAACACAAACTGTCCTGGGTGAAG
This sequence comes from Branchiostoma floridae, assembly GCF_000003815.2. NCBI lineage: Eukaryota > Metazoa > Chordata > Leptocardii > Amphioxiformes > Branchiostomatidae > Branchiostoma > Branchiostoma floridae. Next base: position 15,841,179 of record NC_049992.1, on the reverse strand, counting down.
ACAAATGAGAAATGTATGTCGTACTAAGAGGTATTGGGCACTCTCTAGCACTTTGATGGCCACCTTTTCAACCATAGAATTTGGCAGGGCATAATAAAATTGCACCATGTCTAGGGGTACCATTTGGAGTTTGACTGTACCTCGGATAGGGCATTAAATGGAGGTCCTTTATTTGAGGAGAGCCACGACTTCAGCATGTAAAGGAACTCATCCCACCTTAAGAATAGGGTTCCTTCCCAGTGTGAGTGGTTCAAAACCTACAGTTTTATGGCTGCACCTGGGGCAATTACTGTTGCATTAAGGTCACCTGAGTTAGCCCTGAATGGCAGCTGCTCCAGTCCCTTGCAAGTTAGCCCCACCTACTGTAAGCTCCTCGTTATTCAGACCCTAGCTGCGAAAAGAGTGTAGCCAGCCCACCCAATAACCTAATAACAATATCTACTACCAGTAGTTAAGTTGTACATCAGATTCTGACTCACCTTCCACCCTGGCTCTTGTTGTGGGTTGTCCGGACCTGGTCCACCTGACTACTGGTGCGGGGTCACCTGTGGCCACACACTCCAGGTACAGCCGCTCACCCAGCCCAACGCTGACCGGTCCAGCGGGACTGATGGTCACCCGTGGATATCCTAGGGTGGACAAGGTAGCAGAGAAATCCCTTCAGTTTTGATTCATCATATCCTTCCCAGAATTTTTCATATTTACAATGTAGATATACCCCATTTCTAGTAATATAATCTAAAAAAGGATGGAAACAGAGTTTTGCATTTTGTACTTGTATGTTTTTATTGAAAACGACAACAAAGTCATTACACTGGGTCAGCCTAGGCATGCATACATTTTAAGCACTAGATCCTTATGAAACTGTCCTTGGTATGATGTCTCCTCATCAAAACACTATATATCAATATATGTATAGCTTGGTATTTCCTTTTAATTCTTAGGGCATTGGAAACTTGTTAAAAGAATCTGAAGTACTTACCTTGCACCCTGATGTTTGCTGTAGCCTGGATAGACCCTATATCATTGTTAGCGGTACAGACGTAGGCACCCTGTTCTGCAGGGGTCACGTCACGGATGGTCAGGACTCCATCCCTGACATCTATTCTGTCTGTAAAAAGATCAAATTCATGACGACTTTAAAAAAAGAGTGAATCGAACACAAACCTTTGTGAAGTAAGAAGCCTCTGCTTGGAGACTATCGTATTAATATATTCCAGTAAGAGCTTGCATCATACATTCTACCAATAGGCAAGATACATAAGACCTATATGTCTCCAAAACCTAAAAATACTGAAAAACTGTTCCAAAAGTTGTCATGTGTCCTCTGGAAATCAGTAACTACCAAAAAGCCAAAATTCAATACATCTGAAGAATCTTGCATTTGAGTTTTAGATGTGAACACACAAACAGAAACAGTACCCCTATCAGAAGTCACTAATCTCCAGAGATAATGAATAAACATGTTTCGACTTAAAGGCAACCTAAACAATATTACAGCGTCAAAGTGGAAATATTCCGAATAACTCCACTGCCGTAAGGTTGCCCAGAGTTACCCCCAGCAAAGATCTCATTTGAATATGATAATAAGCTACTGTAATATTGTAATGAACCCAGTGCAGCCTAGGCCCTTGCTAATATGCAGGAGTTTGGCTGATAATTGCCAGACCTTCCCCGCCCTCTGTCCCGCCTCTGTTCTGAATTTGAATCGCGCGCTAATTTCTTCCTAGTGAGATAATTGGTGTACCCCGTCATATGCCAACAGTAAAACTAGATAATAGGTATTGTATTCAAAGGACTTCAAAAGTTACTTTCCTTTGAAATTCTTTAGGAGTACCAAAACATGTAGGGCTGTAGGGTGAGAGAACAAAATATATATATACTATGTGATATTCAAGACAGTTACTGAGCCAAAATCTTTTACAAAAGTGAGTTTGATTACCTACACATAAACAACTTGCATTTGAAGTACTACGCATAATACACATTCATATAACAAAGCAAAAATCCTTGAATGAGGCAAGTTCCCTGTAAAACGTTTGTCACTTGTGTAGACAACACAAGATTGTGATTATTTCTTCACACTCTCTGACTTATACGAGTTTGTGTTTTCTTTCATTTTGGTTGGACCATTGACGATCCAAAAATTCTTTGGATGAGTTTAAGTTAAGTATGAGATTAATAGGATTTCAAAAAAAAAAAACAAGTGTAGGAATTAGTGGGGTGAGTAGGAACAGAACAAAACAACATACCGACACCCGGAATGGAACCCGGGGTGGCAGATTACAAGTCCAACATGCAAACCACAACACCTATACAAGCTATACTGTTCGTGTGGTTAGTTTGACAGCGCTTGAACCCCACTGTGACACTTTAATACTTCCCCTTTTCTTTCAAGATTGGTCCTGGAATCTGTGAGATCGATATTCCTGTGTAAACTTACGCCATACTCAAACCTCACAGTATGACACATCTGCTAGCCTGTTACTCACTGTGTGACGCATTCAGCCTGTTACGTGTACAAGGTCGGCGTGGAAATCAATGTAGACATTCGAGGGGCGAGTAGGAACAGAAAGAAACAACATGCAGACTACTAGTACTACATTCGGACACCCGGAATGGAACCCGGGCGGCAGATTACAAATCCAACGTGCAAACCACGACACCACAAGCTCGGAGCTGTTGCCGTGATTGGTTTAGCAGCGCTTGAGCCCCACTGTTACACGAGTTTTGACTCAATGTCTTTGAAGTCAAAGTCAAACAACCAGTCTGAGAGTCAATACTTTGTACTAGTATGCTGACCCCTTCTACAGTGTGCACTGGCTTGGGTTCTTTGTTTGCCGGTAGCAAGGAGGTATAATCTCCTTGGAAAATGTTGCTTCCGATGCATTTTTTTCTGAAATGCTTCTGCCTTATCTATGAAAATTCACCTAAATATGGACCTGTATAAATCTTCCATTGCATCAGGATCATTGTGTGTGTGTGTGTTTATTAGTAAAAAACATGTTAGTCAAGATCTTGATGTCACTGAAAACAAGAAAGCTAATGCTGACCCTGTAGTATAAACAACCAAGGACTTCCCTCTTTCAACCTCCTTGAAACAACATAGACACACTGCATAACAAAAGACTACAAAACAAAAGACTTGTAATCATTAGACCTTTTGTTTTGTAGAAAGCGCAAATTACAGATAATTACATCTCATAGGGGTGCGAAGGACATTATTCATTAGCTCCTTGGCTTGATTGACAGCAAGATTTTCTCTTGAAGGGAAATATTTATAATCTAAACTTTAAAACGTTCTGAGGACACCTAGCAATCTCTAAGGAAGATTAGATTTGAAGTAGAATGATTTGTAATGACCTGTGCTAGACGAACCTGTGTTACACATTTTACTTATCATTAGGTGTCTTATGCTTTAAGGCAACAAAGACAGGGACACCCCCGAACTATGTCACTGGAAAAGAAAAAAATCATATTTTTACTAAAACAGGAATAATATTTTCAATGTTGCTAAACAGTTCCGAAACGGGAGTAGATCAAAGTATGTACCCTCAAAAAATCATACGTTTCTAATGCTGGGAATGGGTCCTCAGATTGCCTTTTTTTGTGAAAAAAATATACATTATATTATATATGAAATTATAAAAATATTTGATAATTTCCATCATAGAATTATCATTTTTACAACCATAACACTCTATTTTACCTTTCTGTCAAGTTTGAACCATTCTGTATCATTTATGGCCGAGTTATGGCAGTTTTCAGACAAGGTCTTGAAAATCACTGTACATACCCTCTGGGCAACCTTACGGCTGCTGAGAAGGCAATCTGCATGATATTGACATCTACTGCACTGTAATCTCACATTTACATCATAATTTGATACTTTGAGCGGTTAAAAACAGCCCAGAGACAAGTTGCACGAGGATATTCCTTATTATTGTACCCCCCCAAAATAAGGACTTGATCTGGAATCCTTGTGCAACTCATTCCTGTGCTGTTTTTAACGGCTCAATTTATGAAATAATGATGTAAACGTGCTAAAATAGTGCATCAGATGTCCATATTATACAGACGGCCTTATTCAGAATATTTCCACTTTTAACAATATGATATTGCTTAGGTTGCCTTTAAGCACTTTCAGAAGATTAGATAACCAGCTGCAAAGGTTACCTGTAAACTCCTCATTCCCAGCCCTGCTCCACACGATGGTTGGCGCCGGGCGGCCGCTTGTCGCCTGACACTGCAACTGGGTCGACTGTCCGATCTGTAGGTCCATGTTTGCAGTCGGGAAGATCTGAACGGCTGGTAGGTCTCGAGCTGTTATACAGAAAAAAAAAATGACTCAACCTCTGAAATAAATGCCTTGCTACAAAGTACTTCAAAGAAGGTTACACAGAGCTCAGTTTTGAAATAATGATTGCTATCAAGCATGACAGATGTTGAATCCAAAAGTTGTATAAAAAATTACAGAGAGTTTTGAATAAATTCTCAATAATTGATGTAATGAGAGCCTAACACTATCTTACAGAGCTGGCAATACAGCATTCACTATTCTTTAGCATTGAGATAGGTTATGTTCACATTTCTAAAATTACAGACAAACCAAAGGTAGTTACTTGGGTGTCACTTGACCTTGGATAAAGAAGTTAGAGATGGATACAAGGTATGGAAACACATGTAATAGACAGTAGTTTCAAATCTTAACAAAGTGTAAGATCTTACATTCCACTTCCAGCATGATGGAAGCAGAGGACACCCCGGCCATGTTGTCTACTGTGCAGACGTACATGCCACGGTCTGCACTGGACACCCTCACAATCCGCAGCACGTCATTCAGCACCTAGGACAGGGACAACAGTCTCACAGCTTTCAGACATGAAAAAAGTATACCAATAATACAAAAAGACTGCTTGTTTTACATGCTGTTGGTTGCAGATTCGAGAACTTATGAAATCAGAGCATGGGAGTTGAATACAGTGCTACTAGTTCGTTAGCCCTCTGCTATAGTGACAAATCTGCCAAACTGAGATGGGTGCCACCCCAAACACTTTATGGTGTGGAAAGGACTTTAACTTTCAAGTTGATTTAAATCATAGATATCTTACATGCATTTTCATAGATGTACAGCCATTTATCCATCATATAGAAATTTTATATATAGATATTACCTAAATGCATGTATCATTTAGACTGCACCCTATGGAAAAAGTACGCGTACTGAGCTGACCGATGCAACAGTGTTGTGGGAGGTAAGACGTGTACTATATAGAAATTACCTGATGGTTTTGTGCCAGTGCTCCTCCATGCTTGCCCCAGGTGATAGTTGGCACAGGTTCACCTGACACCACACAGCGCAGCTGTACAGTCTGCCCTGTTGTAGCTGTGAGGAGGTTCGGCTGCGACACCTGCCCACCCGGACCAACCGTCTCAATGGCAGCTGTGGGCGGCCTCTGCAGCACTGGAAGGGGGTAATGAGTAACGGTCCATTAAGTACATGTAAAAGATTCTGTATTTTCGTAGTCTTCAAAATATCGGTGCAAGGGAGGGAGTTAACTTTTATCTAAAACAACAGCATTTGAATGTTTCTTAATTTCTTTCTGTTAAGTATCTAATCTAACTAGCATTTTCCAGGCCTTGGGTCAAATGAGGACAACAATTTGTTGTGCCATTCATCATTTTTTTGCGAACACCAATAAAGCTAAACTGGCATTTTCTAAGTCTTTCCAATACCTACTGAACCAGAACACTAGTGACAAAATCATGTAACTGTCACTTACAAAATAGAAAAGTTAGGCAGATTACACATACTAGCAAAATGTCTCAGGAAGATAAACTCAAATAGAATCTTACGTCTTAAAATTGGCAGTTTTTAAATCTTAACCAGTACCCAATGAACCAGAACACTAGTGACGGGTACATGTGACTGTTACCTACAAAATAGAAAATTTAGGCAGATTATACATAGCGAAATGTCTCAGGAAGATAAACTCAAATAGCCCCTCACGTCTTGAAATTCTCAGCTCCACTCTCTTCTGTTCCGTTCCCACACTGTTGGACCCAGTGCACACGTAGTGCCCAGAGTCAGACAACCGCGCCTGAGGAATGGTCAGCACTCCATTACTTTCCACTGCTCCAACAGGTATGGGGTCATTGTACTTGTTCCAGGATAGCGTGGGAGTTGGGTTGCCCCTCGCGTTACACTCCAACACAACACGTTCTCCCTCGGGTACCTCCATCACTTCTGGTCTCACTGTGACCTCGGGTGCTCCTTGTACTGAAAAAGAAGATCGTCAAACGTCTTTCTTAACATTCAACTGGAATAACCGGTGTTGGGGTAGACATCAGAAGGAAGGTATTATAAGAGTGTCAGGCAATTTTCTTAGAAGGCTGAATAGTACTGATGTTATCACAAGCTTATTATGCATCTTGTTTTATCACTCTTAGCTCACTCTGACGGTTAGTTTATTGGTCTACACTTCCAACTTCATATGCAAGTGCATAGTTCTTTATAACCACAGTACATCAGGCACTCAAGAACAGTAACAAGAAAGTAAAAAAAGCAGCAAGTCAGTCTCTGTCCAGGCATAAAGTTAGATGTACATGTAGGTCCACAAAGTGCTTCATTGCAGCAACGTCCTTGGAGATGCACTTCTTTAAACCTTTATTCCACAGTCTCTGTCTCCATGTACTTAAAAAGTGACATTTGTAAGGAGTAGAAATGGTTTCGTCTCATGTTTTAGAAATATTAATTTCTGTATTGATATTGCCAAAGGAATGGTCTAACTTTCTAATTAAATCATTATTCCAGCGCTAGCCCTAACATTGAATCTATTTGGCTGGGATATCAGTTTAACAATGAACAATGTTTTACAATTTTATACATCACATTGTGGATTAGAATAAGACCATTAACAGTTCATGATTTGCAAACCTTACAAGTGTCATTTTTAAAGACATGGAATGTGACATTCAAGCAGTTTTTCTTTCCTAAATTACCATTTGTCAAGAGGCTTTGTTTTCTTAACCATCATACTACATACGCTGTCAGCTGATGTCAGATTTCTTCCTAAACTGATATCACACCAAGCACACCAACCAGAAACAAGAACACAAAAGTCAAAACGACCAATCACAGCCTTCCTACCAGACATATTCGACTTGCCACAGGATGGTGACTTATGGCCATGTGTGCATTCCTCAATTGTTGACATGTCCTTGTCAATAATATAGTACCCTGAATCACCCTGTACTAAGTCTCTAGTTCCAAACACTAGTCAGAAAAGGAAAAAATCGAT
>NC_049992.1:15667300-15669291 GCF_000003815.2 Branchiostoma floridae | reverse complement strand
TAGTTATAGATATATAAAAAATCGATCCCCCGGTCAGATTTTGGGGAATTTTTTTTATTGGATTTTACTGGATAAGTGCTTTTTCAATAGAAATTAAAACATCTCCAGTAGAGCTGTTTCTTTATTGGATTTTCGCCCATTAAAGTTGCATATTTAAGCACTATTGTAAATGAGGCAACAAAAGTCCGGTATGAGGCCTTAAGGTTCCGGTTCGAATTGCGAAGTAATCCGTGAATATAAGACGCAAATCATAGTAAAACCCGAAAATACGAATGAAGGCTCACCTGGGGGATAACCGCTAACCGATAAGCGAACCCTTCGGTAACCGCAAAAAATCGACCCCTTACGATCGGACTTCCGAAATTTCAAACATAATGTGCGTTACTTTCAACACTTGAATATCATAGTAAAACCCGTGGGCAAAAGGTAAAAAGTGATTTGAGTACCCAAAATTACTTTGTAACTTTTCTACATACGAATGAAGGCTCACCTGGGGGATAACCGCTAACCGCTAAGCGAACCCTTCGGTCACCGCAAAAAAGCGACCCCTTACGATCGGACTTCCGAAATTTCAAACATAATGTGCGTTACTTTCAACACTTGAATATCAAAATAAAACCCGTGGGCAAAAGGTAAAAAGTGATTTGAGTACCCAAAATTACTTTGTAACTTTTCTACATACGAATGAAGGCTCACCTGGGGGATAACCGCTAACCAATAAGCGAACCCTTCGGTAACCACAAAAAAGCGACCCCTTACGATCGGACTTCCGAAATTTCAAACAAAATGTGCGTTACTTTCAACACTTGAGTATCATAGTAAAACCCGTGTGCAAAAGGTAAAAAGTGATTTGAGTACCCAAAATTACTTTTTAAATTTTCTACATACGAATGAAAGCTCACCTGGGGGATAACCGCTAACCGCTAAGCGAACCCTTCGGTCACCGCAAAAAAGCGACCCCTTACGATCGGACTTCCGAAATTTCAAACATAATGTGCGTTACTTTCAACACTTGAATATCATAGTAAAAGCCGTGGGGAAAAGGTAAAAAGTGATTTGAGTACCCAAAATTACTTTGTAACTATTCTACATACGAATGAAGGCTCACATGGGGATAACCGCTAACCGCTAAGCGAACCCTTCGGTAACCGCAAAAAAGCGACCCCTTACGATCGGACTTCCGAAATTTCAAACATAATGTGCGTTACTTTCACACTTGAATATCAAAGTAAAACCCGTGGGCAAAAGGTAAAAAGTGATTTGAGTACCCAAAATTACTTTGTAACTTTTCTACATACGAATGAAGGCTCACCTGGGGGATAACCGCTAACCGATAAGCGAACCCTTCGGTAACCGCAAAAAATCGACCCCTTACGATCGGACTTCCGAAATTTCAAACATAATGTGCGTTACTTTCAACACTTGAATATCATAGTAAAACCCGTGGGCAAAAGGTAAAAAATGATTTGAGTACCCAAAATTACTTTGTAACTTTTCTACATACGAATGAAGGCTCACATGGGGATAACCGCTAACCGCTAAGCAAACCCTTCGGTAACCGCAAAAAAGCGACCCCTTATTACGATCGGACTTCCGAAATTTCAAACATAATGTGCGTTACTTTCAACACTTGAATATCATAGTAAAACCCGTGGGCAAAAGGTAAAAAGTGATTTGAGTACCCAAAATTACTTTGTAACTTTTCTACATACGAATGAAGGCTCACCTGGGGGATAACCGCTAACCGATAAGCGAACCCTTCGGTAACCGCAAAAAAGTGACCCCTTACGATCGGACTTCCGAAATTTCAAACATAATGTGCGTTACTTTCAACACTTGAATATCAAAGTAAAAGCCGTGGGCAAAAGGTAAAAAGTGATTTGAGTACCCAAAATTACTTTGTAACTATTCTATATACAAATGAAGGCTCACATGGGGATAACCGCTAACCGCTAAGCGAACCCTTCGGTAACCGCAAAAAAGCGACCCCT
>NC_049992.1:15664254-15666392 GCF_000003815.2 Branchiostoma floridae | reverse complement strand
TTACGATCGGACTTCCGAGATTGCAAACATAATGTGCGTTACTTTCAACACTTGAATATCATAGTAAAACCCGTGGGCAAAAGGTAAAAAGTGATTTGAGTACCCAAAATTACTTTGTAACTTTTCTACATACGAATGAAGGCTCACCTGGGGGATAACCGCTAACCGCTAAGCGAACCCTTCGGTAACCGCTTTTTCAGCGACCCCTTACGATCGGACTTCCGAAATTTCAAACATAATGTGCGTTACTTTCAACACTTGAGTATTATAGTAAAAGCCGTGGGCAAAAGGTAAAAAGTGATTTGAGTACCCAAAATTACTTTGTAACTATTCTACATACGAATGAAGGCTCACCTGGGGATAACCGCTAACCGCTTAGCGAACCCTTCGGTAACCGCAAAAAAGCGACCCCTTATTACGATCGGACTTCCGAAATTTCAAACATAATGTGCGTTACTTTCAACACTTGAATATCAAAGTAAAAGCCGTGGGCAAAAGGTAAAAAGTGATTTGAGTACCCAAAATTACTTTGTAACTATTCTACATACAAATGAAGGCTCACATGGGGATAACCGCTAACCGCTAAGCGAACCCTTCGGTAACCGCAAAAAAGCGACCCCTTACAATCGGACTTCCGAAATTTCAAACATAATGTGCGTTACTTTCAACACTTGAATATCAAAGTAAAAGCCGTGGGCAAAAGGTAAAAAGTGATTTGAGTACCCAAAATTACTTTGTAACTTTTCTACATACGAACTAGAAAGGCCGACATTTGCTTGAGAGCAAATACAGCATATTTCAGCCATCTCCCTCCCCATGCAACAATAGGCTATTTCAAAATCACCCATTTGAAAAATCACTTTTACTAATGACGGTTTAACCAAAAAATGAGTCTTACAAAATTCACCGTTCAAGAATGGACTCCAGTGCACCCTATGTGAATTTTCACAATAGACCAGTCCAGAAATACTCCCACTGAAACCTTGGCCTTTTGAATAAGAAACCAAATCCAAAATTGAATTTAGCAAAAAAGGTCCCAGTGCATAAAAAGGTATAATAGACCAGTCTAAAAACACTTCCACTAAAATTGAATTTTGAATCATCACCCGTTCAAAACTGAATTTGAAAAAAATCCCCCTTCCGTGTGCAAAAAATGGACTCTTCCATGTAAAGTAGAGCAGTCCAAAAATACATCCGCTAAAATAGGACTTTGACATAATCACTGAAGTCCAAAAAATAGATTTAAAAAAAAACCCTCTATGCAAGAATGGACTCTTCCAGAACACCCAATGTAAAATTGCAAATTAGACCAGTCCAAAAATAACCCGACTGAAAGACTTTGACAAACTAGAAGTCACCAAAGTCCAAAATATGAATTTTGAAAAATCCCCCCTCCGTGCGAGAATAGACTCTTCCAGCACACATTCTGTAAAATTGCAAAATAGACCTGTCCAAAAATGCATCCACTGAAAGACTTCACCAGTACAATGATGAATTTAAAAAAAAAATGAACCCCTCCGTGTAAGAATGGACTCTTCCAGATAACACCGGGCTCGCTGATTGGCTGCCACCCCCCCTCTTTAGGATATAGATTCAGGCTAAGTGATTGGTTACCTATCTAATTAGATTAAATAGACATATATGCCAGTAGGTGCAATCTGCAGCTGGGGGTCAACGACCTTAAGGTCATTGACCCCTCTGGCTACTGGAAAATGACAAAAAAAATCCCCAAATATATAATTTTGACGTAGTCTATGACAAAAATTATATATGTTTCATTTGAATAAATATCTAGTGCACCCTTTTACCAAAATTTAGGTCATTTGGTTATAAAACCAGAGCACAAGAGCCAAAAGTGTACTTTTTGGTCATCAAATGGCCAAATAATCGCAAAATTAAGCATTTTCTTGTACCGTATGCCTCAAGTGTAATTGAATCCATGTGCGCATATGTCTAGGGCACTCCTATACTAAATTTTAGGTCATCCGGTTCTAAAACCAAGGTACAGGAGCCAAAAGTGTCCTTTTTTGGTAAAAAAATGACCAAAAAATCGCAAAAATAAGTATTTCGTTATACTGTACACCAAAACTGATATCGAATCTATATGCGGGACTTATCAACGCACATCTGTACCAAAT
>NC_049992.1:15662390-15664154 GCF_000003815.2 Branchiostoma floridae | reverse complement strand
AAGAAAATCATTTAAGAGACAGATATGGAAAAAATGAAAAAAACATCCGAGGGTATTGGCCCACTCTACCCTTGTGCCAAATTTCAAGTCATTCGGTTGAGGAACAACGGAGATACCGTGTTCTGAAGATTTGACAGGAGAAAGAAAGAAAGAAAGAAAGAAAGAAACATGACGAATACAATATATTTCACCATACCTATGGTATGGCTGAAATATAATGAAGGCTCACCTGGGGGATAACCGCTAACCGCTAAGCGAACCCTTCGGTAACCGCAAAAAATCGACCCCTTACGATCGGACTTCCGAAATTTCAAACATAATGTGCGTTACTTTCAACACTTGAATATCATAGTAAAACCCGTGGGCAAAAGGTAAAAAGTGATTTGAGTACCCAAATTTACTTTGTGACTATTCTACATACGAATGAAGGCTCACCTGGGGGATAACCGCTAACCGCTAAGCGAACCCTTCGGTAACCGCAAAAAATCGACCCCTTACGATCGGACTTCCGAAATTTCAAACATAATGTGCGTTATTTTCAACACTTGAATATCATAGTAAAACCCGTGGGCAAAACGTAAAAATACGATCTGAGTACCCAAAATTACTTTGTAACTTTTCTACATACGAATGAAGGCTCACCTGGGGGATAACCGCTAACCGCTAAGCGAACCCTTCGGTCACCGCAAAAAAGCGACCCCTTACGATCGGACTTCCGAAATTTCAAACATAATGTGCGTTACTTTCAACACTTGAATATCATAGTAAAACCCGTGGGCAAAAGGTAAAAAGTGATTTGAGTACCCAAAATTACTTTGTAACTTTTCTACATACGAATGAAGGCTCACCTGGGGGATAACCGCTAACCGATAAGCGAACCCTTCGGTCACCGCAAATAAGCGACCCCTTACGATCGGACTTCCGAAATTTCAAACATAATGTGCGTTACTTTCAACACTTGAATATCATAGTGAAACCCGTGGGCAAAAGGTAAAAAGTGATTTGAGTACCCCAAATTACTTTGTAACTTTTCTACATACGAATGAAGGCTCACCTGGGGGATAACCGCTAACCGATAAGCGAACCCTTCGGTCACCGCAAAAAAGCGACCCCTTACGATCGGACTTCCGAAATTTCAAACATAATGTGCGTTACTTTCAACACTTGAATATCAAAGTAAAACTCGTGGGCAAAAGGTAAAAAGTGATTTGAGTACCCAAAATTACTTTGTAACTTTTCTACATACGAATGAAGGCTCACCTGGGGGATAACCGCTAACCGATAAGCGAACCCTTCGGTAACCGCAAAGAATCGACCCCTTACGATCGGACTTCCGAAATTTCAAACATAATGTGCGTTACTTTCAACACTTGAATATCATAGTAAAACCCGTGGGCAAAAGGTAAAAAGTGATTTGAGTACCCAAAATTACTTTGTGACTATTCTACAAACGAATGAAGGCTCACCTGGGGGATAACCGCTAACCGATAAGCGAACCCTTCGGTAACCGCAAAAAAGCGACCCCTTACGATCGGACTTCCGAAATTTCAAACATAATGTGCGTTACTTTCAACACTTGAATATCAATTGTGAAACCCGTGGGCAAAAGGTACAAAGTGATTTGAGTACCCAAAATTACTTTGTAACTTTTCTACATACGAATGAAGGCTCACCTGGGGGATAACCGCTAACCGCTAAACGAACCCTTCGGTAACCGCAAAAAATCGACCCCTTACGATCGGACTTCCGACATTTCAATACATA
>NC_049992.1:15556797-15559095 GCF_000003815.2 Branchiostoma floridae | reverse complement strand
ACAAATTACTTTGTAGCTTTTCTACATACGAATGAATGCTCACCTGGGGGATAATTGCTAACCGCTAAGCGAACCCTTCGGTAACCGCAAAAAAGCGACCCCTTACGATCGGACTTCCGAAATTTCAAACGAAATGTGCGTTACTTTCAACACTTGAGTATCATAGTAAAACCCGTGGGCAAAAGGTAAAAAGTGATTTGAGTGCCCAAAATTACTTTGTAACTTTTCTACATACGAATGAAGTCTCACCTGGGGGATAACCGCTAACCGCTAAGCGAACCCTTCGGTAACCGCAAAAAAGCGACCCCTTACGATCGGACTTCCGAAATTTCAAACATAATGTGCGTTACTTTTAACACTTGAATATCATAGTAAAACCCGTGGGCAAAAGGTAAAAAGTGATTTGAGTACCCAAAATTACTTTGTAACTTTTCTACATACGAATGAAGGCTCACCTGGGGGATAACCGCTAACCGCTAAGCGAACCCTTCGGTAACCGCAAAAAGCGACCCCTTACGATCGGACTTACGAAATTTCAAACATAATGTGCGTTACTTTCAACACTTGAATATCATAGTAAAACCCGTGGGCAAAAGGTAAAAAGTGATTTGAGTACCCAAAATTACTTTGTAACTTTTCTACATACGAATGAAGGCTCACCTGGGGGATAACCGCTAACCGCTAAGGGAACCCTTCGGTAACCGCAAAAAAGCGACCCCTTACGATCGGATTTCCGAAATTTAAAACAAAATGTGCGTTACCTTTAACACTTGAATATCATAGTAAAACCCGTGGGCAAAAGGTAAAAAGTGATTTGAGTACCCAAAATTACTTTGTAACTTTTCTACATACGAATGAAGGCTCACCTGGGGGATAACCGCTAACCGCTAAGCGAACCCTTCGGTAACCGCAAAAAAGCGACCCCTTACGATCGGACTTCCGAAATTTCAAACGTAATGTGCGTTACTTTCAACACTTGAGTATCAAAGTAAAACCCGTGGGCAAAAGGTAAAAAGTGATTTGAGTACCCAAAATTACTTTGTAGCTTTTCTACATACGAATGAATGCTCACCTGGGGGATAATTGCTAACCGCTAAGCGAACCCTTCGGTAACCGCAAAAAAGCGACCCCTTACGATCGGACTTCCGAAATTTCAAACGAAATGTGCGTTACTTTCAACACTTGAGTATCATAGTAAAACCCGTGGGCAAAAGGTAAAAAGTGATTTGAGTGCCCAAAATTACTTTGTAACTTTTCTACATACGAATGAAGTCTCACCTGGGGGATAACCGCTAACCGCTAAGCGAACCCTTCGGTAACCGCAAAAAAGCGACCCCTTACGATCGGACTTCCGAAATTTCAAACATAATGTGCGTTACTTTTAACACTTGAATATCATAGTAAAACCCGTGGGCAAAAGGTAAAAAGTGATTTGAGTACCCAAAATTACTTTGTAACTTTTCTACATACGAATGAAGGCTCACCTGGGGGATAACCGCTAACCGCTAAGCGAACCCTTCGGTAACCGCAAAAAAGCGACCCTATACAATCGGACTTCCGAAAATTCAAACAAAATGTGCGTTACTTTCAACACTTGAATATCATAGTAAAACCCGTGGGCAAATGGTAAAAAGTGATTTGATTACCCAAAATTACTTTGTAACTTTTCTACATACGAATGAAGGCTCACCTGGGGGATAACCGCTAACCGCTAAGCGAACCCTTCGGTAACCGCACAAAAGGGACCCCTTATTACGATCGGACTTCCGAAATTTCAAACATAATGTGCGATACTTTCAACACTTGAATATCAAACTAAAACCCGTGGGCAAAAGGTAGAAAGTGATTTGAGTACCCAAAATTATTTTGTAACTTTTCTACATACGAATGAATGCTCACCATGGGGATAACCGCTAACCGCTAAGCGAACCCTTCGGTAACCGCAAAAAAGCGACCCCTTACGATCGGACTTCCGAAATTTCAAACAAAATGTGCGTTACTTTCAACACTTGAATATCATAGTAAAACCCGCGCACAAAAGGTAAAAAGTGATTTGAGTACCCAAAATTACCTTGTAACTTTTCTACATACGAATGAAGGCTGACCTGGGGGATAACCGCTAACCGCTAAGCGAACCCTTCGGTAACCGCAAAAAAGCGACCCCTTACGATCGGACTTCCGAAATTTCAAACGTAATGTGCGTTACTTTCAACACTTGAGTATCAAAGTAAAACCCGTGGGCAAAAGGTAAAAAGTGATTTGAGTACCCAAAATTACTTTGTAGCTTTTCTACATACG
>NC_049992.1:15516998-15556697 GCF_000003815.2 Branchiostoma floridae | reverse complement strand
GGGATAATTGCTAACCGCTAAGCGAACCCTTCGGTAACCGCAAAAAAGCGACCCCTTACGATCGGACTTCCGAAATTTCAAACATAATGTGCGTTACTTTCAACACTTGAGTATCATAGTAAAACCCGTGGGCAAAAGGTAAAAAGTGATTTGAGTGCCCAAAATTACTTTGTAACTTTTCTACATACGAATGAAGTCTCACCTGGGGGATAACCGCTAACCGCTAAGCGAACCCTTCGGTAACCGCAAAAAAGCGACCCCTTACGATCGGACTTCCGAAATTTCAAACATAATGTGCGTTACTTTTAACACTTGAATATCATAGTAAAACCCGTGGGCAAAAGGTAAAAAGTGATTTGAGTACCCAAAATTACTTTGTAACTTTTCTTCGTTTTAATGAAGGCTCACCTGGGGGATAACCGCTAACCGCTAAGCGAACCCTTCGGTAACCGCAAAGCGACCTCATACGCGGTAGAGCTTCCAGAATCTTAAACAAAATGTGCGTTACTTTCATGACTTGAATTTCATAGTAAAACCCGTCAGGATTAGGCAGAAAGCACTTTGAGGACTAAAAATTACTTCCTTACTTTTCTACAAGGCTCGGAAGCGGGTGAAGGTTCGCCTGGGGTAACCGCTAAGCGAACTCTTTGGTAACCGCAAAGCGACCTCATACGGTGGAACTTCCAGAATCTGAAACAAAATGTGCGTTACTTTCATGACTTGAATTTCATAGTAAAACCCGTCAGGATAAGGCAGAAAGCGATTTGAGTACTAAAAATTACTTCCTTACTTTTCTACAAGGCTCGGAAGCGGGTGAAGGTTCGCCTGGGGTAACCGCTAAGCGAACCCTTCGGTAACCGCAAAGCTGTTTTGTACGATTTACATATGGCCTGACCACGAATTAAAATCCCCGCGAGAATAGTTCCCCTTTACAGTATCCCATGTACAGTTTGGGAGACAGGACATTGTTTTAACACTCGTGTGTATCAACATCAGATGGTCATGACTAGAATGTCAATTCGCCACACTTGATTTGTTTTCTCTCAACCAGAACGACAAAGTGAAGTGGCAAGGCCCATTTCATCTGTGAAAAGAAATTGCTGTTTCATTGACGTGTCTTTACTATATGATTTTTTGTGAACTTATAGTAGACGCTTAAAGCGGATAAAAAAAGTTCAGATGAATATTGAGGTTTGGGCTGATTCAATAGAAGGTAAGATAATGACATATAATACAGATGGTTGAGTGTAACATTTTTGGGAGTACACGTGACATGCCTGAATACGTTGGGTCTTCAGGTTACACCAGCAATAAGAATATTGGGTGTCATTTCCTTGTCACACGTACACAACAGTACTTCGGTTGGGATAGTCAGCTCCTTATAATTGTCACACTCTGATCTTAAAAAGGAGCACCCTACGAGAATATCATGCATTTGAAATTAATGGTGGTGATCCTTGCCACAATTGTGTCCGGACAGCAAACGGTTTGGCCCAGGACGGAGGAGCGGTTTCTGTGCAGCCCTCCTGTGGTCCACATCCACAACTATCTGGACAAACAGGAACAGAGTGACCAGCCAGAGGCCAGTCAGGTAGGCTTCAAAATCAATCAAACGGTCAGATTTCTTTTTTGCTGTTGAAAGATTTGCTTTCAGTAAATGAACGAGTTGAAAGTTTGCAGTTGCCACTACCAAAACCTCTTTGAACAGAATGGAGAATCGAGAATGGCCCAAGAGTTTCCCTGCACACTGGCGCCATGGGAGGATGGGCTATTGTGTATTTTTTGTCATAAGTACTCAGTACTAGTATTTGTTCTACCAGTTCATTCTCAGTGACTTTTATAAGTTGCAGCAGGCAATTCACAAGACTGTAGAGACAATGACAGTGGGATTTATGCAAAATAAGCTGGGAAAAACATAATAAAAAATTTGCCATTTATCCAGTTTAAGGTCTGTTCAAAATTGGTTCATCAGGAGTGCATTTGAGTTTACCTTTCAGTCCCACAGCAGATCTGTCTGAGACTTGCCCCAAGTCAGGGTGCATATTCTAATTGGGGTCGAACTTTATTCGAGAAAACATGGTGATAATATACTTTGACCCTTGCTTGACCTGGCAGGTGGACCAACTCAGGAACCACCTTACTCAGCTGCAAGAAAGAATGGACTCCCTTCAGACAAACAGGAGTAAACAGGTGCAGTCTATGGCTTATGTTTTCGTTAAAACTGTTGACACCATGTGATCTTTGTAGTTGACAAAATATGACATGTTTCATATCTATTGCATGTTCCCCATGCCTAATTCTTATCAAATAGATTAAAACTATTTAAATGCATTTACTTTTGCGGTGTCTTTTTTGCAGGACGAAGTAGGCTTCTGTTGTGTGGATATGCAAGGGAAATGCATGGCTGCAGTGACAAGATTTTGTGGAGAGGTCACCACAGATATTTAAAGATCTACAGTACATGTATTACCATATCTCACATATCAATTCTAGGACATTCACATTGCTGAGTTGCAAGAGCAAGTCAAGAACCTGACGACAGAGCTCTCGATCCTGAAACAAGGTAACTATTACAAATATGTATTATCTTCAGTAAAGATAATTCATGAAGATGTGCTGCTGCATTAGTTCATGTATATCCCCATCTATTGCCTCATTCTTTTATCTATTATAAGCTTGAACTAAAGACAGAAATTTTAAGGAAAAACTCTTAAGAAAAACAAAGGATAACATGATTGTCCAAATAGTGTTTAATACATCAACAGTTGGTAGATACCACTTGGATAAAATGGTATGTGTGTACTGAATGTATTTCTATTCTGTAGCCTGCAGTAAGACCTGCCGCGAGACCGATGAGCAGCTAACCTGTCCCAGTGGTTACGAACAGTTCCAGGACAGGTGCTTCAAGTTCTCTACTGATACGAAGACGTACAGCGAGGCCAGGTCCACCTGTCAGGCTGCAGGGGGTCATCTCGCTCTTGTGAAGGATGAGGCAACCAATACCTTTGTGGCAACCCGGCTGCTGACAATGTACACCAGTAGCTCCTACAGACAGATCTACTTTGGGATGACAGACCAGGTGCAGGAGGGGACCTGGGTGTGGGATGATGGGACACTGCTCTCAGGGTGGTCCAACTGGCATCCAGGAGTACCTGGTCATGCCAGTAGCACTGAGGATTGTGCTGAGTGGAGGCCAGGACAATTTGGCCTAGAGTGGAACGATGATCAGTGCTACTACAGTCAGTACTATGTGTGTGAAATAAGTGCCACTGTCCCCTAGCACACGTGCACAGAGCATGGAAAACAAAATTAAAAAATACAGTAGTCCTACTCTAGGCTATTTCTGTGTTGTAAGTTGTAACTAATACTTTGTCAATCATTGAGTTGGACATGATATAACCGGAAACTTAGCAGTGGTAATTGTAGTTACTAACATCACCTATTATGTGAAACCATTTGTAACAATTGAAGTACTTTTAAGATAGGAATTAAAAAGATAGGAATTAAAATTCCTATCTTACACATGGACTAGCTACAATGGTGACTTAAATAAGAAGTTGCAGCACTTACGAAAGACATAAAATCATAGATAAGCTCTAAATCACTAAAAGTCCAAGTCTGGCACAGCACGACTGTTTCCTAAGGCCTTTTTGTTTGTCTGAGCCTCCCCCCTCTTACATGCACATGGTGTATTCCTATCATCTTTTCCACACAAAGCCTTCACCCCCACTGTACTGGCACATGGTCCCTTCTGTACCTCACTGTTACAACCACAGGCAGCAGCAGAATCTCCTACAGCTCCTACAGTACTAAAGTTTGATCCAAGTTCTTCTTGCTTAATGGAAGAGTCTGTTGCTGTCGGATCGTCCTTGCTGTGTCCATCGTCTTTCTTACACCCTGAAGTATCATTAACCACAGCGTATGGGTGACGTCGACATGAACATGACTGGCATCCCTCTTTGCGCTGAGACCCAGAGGTAGAAGTTGTGCCTGTTGTGTTGGTGAGCCCAAGTGCCAGTCTTGCCTTGTGTGGTTTCCCTATCCCCAGCTTGGGAAGCCCCTTGTTCAAACCCTCCAACAACACACAGGCCTTGCATAACTCATTACTGGATATGTAGCCACACCTGAAATTCAAAAGACAATATTGAGATGTCAAGATATTGGTTAAACAAGCAAAAAGAAACAGAAAACTTGGTATACCACTTGGGAAAATTAAAGTTTTGAAAATCCTAGCCGGGTCACTCGTGCCAAAATTTGTAGTTACATAGCCTCAAATGGTTATTGCACCTGAGCAAGATACTCAAAGTCAAAACTACCCAAGAAGACTACTCTAGGGACCAGAGAAATCTGGTCTATGTGGACAGGTGGTCAATATAAACAGGATTCTTAATGTTTTGTGTCTATGAGAAAAATTATTTCAGGGAACATCAATATGTGATCACATTGGAGAGGTGGTCCTTATGCATGTAAAGGTGGTTCCTTGTACAGGTTTGACTGTGCTCACTTAAGTGCCCCTTACTTGAGAGCCTCATAGCAGATTTAAGAGAAACTGCAGTATACTGTAAATGCAGAAATGTTTGCAGTGGATTAATGTTTGCGGTTTTCGCCACAGTGAACATTTTTCTACAGGGCTCGAAATTCATTTTTGGGAGTAGGTGCACTGGTGCACCCAGCTTAAAAAATTGGGTGCACCCAAATGTTTTTGGGTACACCACTTAAATTTTGAGTAGAATGTCAGAAAAACCTAATAACAAAACATAGTAACATGCTATCAAATTCTTAAACAAGTACCATGGCAGACATTTTTATTATCATTCTAACCCTTCGATGTCAAGAATATGATGTATACTTGTACACTTTGATATCTTTACATACATAAACCCAAGAACATATTTGAGTGCACCCTGTGCACCAACAGAAAATAATTGGGTGCACATCTCCAATTTTGGGTGCACCTGGGTGCACATGCACCCAGTATTTCGAGCCCTGTTCTATTATGGTATTTGACTGCAGTCTATGGTGTTACCGCGAACTTAAAACCACAGCGAAAAGTCATTTTTCCAGCAACTGCGAAATTAAATCCCCACAAAATTAAATGCATTTACAGTATTATGCCTCACCTTGCACAAGTTCCTTGTGTTGGCATTTTCACATCTTTCTTGACACTGACAGACATACATTCTCCTGAATGGATGATGTCTATAATGGAGGTGGACCTAATAGACTCCAGGTCCTTCAGGTAGGTTCTAGCATGTCCTCTGTAGGCATTGGGAGAGTAGATACACTCTGTCGAGAAGTAGTCAAGCTTCTTGAAGTATGCGTACCTGTGAAGACAAGATCAAGGTTTACCTACATGTGTTTTGTGTAACTTTCCAATTGTTAAAGGCAACAGTTGGCACTATACAAACTCTTGTGAGTACTCTTACAATAGTCAGAATATATGGCATACTGTCTGTCATTTTCCAATTGTTAAAGGTAACAGTTATCACTATACAAACTCTTATGTAATCTTACAATACCCAGAATATGTGTTCTGTTGTCTGCCATTTTTAAATACTGAGCAAAAGTAAAGTATTTCCAGTTGACATTTTTGGAAAGATTGATTTCACATCAAAACAATAAGATGGTGCTCTTATTTTTAGCTTAAGGACAGTAATAATTGCACTTCGACACATGAAACAAATTCACTACAGACAGAAAGGTTTATTACTAGAATAATGATAGAATATCAACACTTACATGACAATTTCCTTCTCGTAGGTATATTTGAAAGGCTTACACCTTGGGATAGCCCCCTCTGTGCCCGTGACAATGGCTGTGCACCTCTGGAGTCTGGCAATATCTCCCCGCAGTACTGTAACAGAAGATGATAATCACTCATAATTATAACATTGTGATAAAAGATGCTGCTAGAACTCAATACATTTTAGTCAGAAAGTTACAATCTAAGTACAAATACTTATAAGCCATAAAAAGTCCTTGTTGAGATACACAATAAACAATAATAAACAACAAGACTTAATCCATACATGCTGATATTGTAGAAAAAATGTACACCAATTAATGCCAGCATATAAAATCTCATTAATATAATTCAATGAACATGCTTCATTTCTTCAACATGCAAACTTACATCTTACTTTACTTTACTTAACTTATATCTTTCATATCAATAAGTAGTACAAGTAGTATCCAGTATTTGACAAGTAACAAGAGACATTGCCCAAAACACCCAGATACACCCACACCCACAGACCCACCATTCATAATGACTGTTTCCGCCACATCATCAGCATTGTGGCCTGTAACGATTTTGTCAACACCAAGCATCATGGCGCCTCGGTCCAGCGCCTGGCGACGGAACACACCGCAGAACGTACAGTTGTTCTTCAGTCCAATCTGTCGCACTATTTCATCCATCGTCCAGCCATACAGCTCCTGTTTTTCAGATGGGGTGATAGTATCTTTGTTAGTAAAACCATGGCTCACTGTCTGTATTTTGAACGAATGATAGCTGTCAATAGTTTTCTTCACAATTAAAAGGAGCATGAAAGAAACAGGCCTGCGAGATGCAGTAAATTGTGAAGCTTTTGCAGTGATTTAATCCTCATGGTCATTCATTGTGGTGGTCACTCTACAACAAATTCATAGTACCTCAAATACCTTTCCACATATGACTACTGTACTACATAACTGTTTCAAGTTGAGAATCTGTAACAGCAAAACCTTATTTCTCTCCTACCACAAAATCTAACAGTAGCAAAGTAAATGATTTACAGTACTAATAGAAAGCAAAGAGGGTTGAATGAAAGAGAAATTTTCTGGCTGCCTCCTCAGCTCAAATATAATGGAATAGCCAACAGCTAGTGTATAAAAATTGCCCACACACTTAGTTTACTGACCTTGTATGACACGACCTTCAGTGGTAGCTCATACTGCTGCTGGTTTCTCTTCACCGTCTCCAAGGAGTCGTCACGGTAACCGGTGATGCCCTCGTCCACAGACAGCAGGAAGAGGGTCAGACCGTAGTCATGGCGCTCGTTCAGAAGCTTCATCAGATGTGCCAGGACAGTGGAGTCCTTCCCTCCGGAGGCTGCTATGGCAACGGTTTCTCCCCTGATATGGACATAGTACCAAGCAGTAAGTATTTATCAAAGCATGGAAAAAATATGAGAAACATTCAATATGGATATCACCATTTCATTGTATCATAACAAGGAGCTTTTATCAGGAGGAGAGAGTATGGAGTTACCCGCCCGCTGTGGGCCTTTGTTTGGCCCATTAAATCCCGCAGCGCCGGCTTTGTTTACTGCCCTGCGCGGCGCCCGTCTGATCTGATGTTCGTAGCGCCGGTTGGCGCGGTTTCTATGCTAATGAGCCACGCCATTACGTCATAGCCCTCGAGCCAGCCCGAAGCCCGATCGGCAAGAGGCGAAGTGGGTCAGGTTTCCGACGATTCCCTTATTTGGAAAACTCGGCAGGCATGTGACTACGTCATCTTGCGGTAGATGGCACAATGGCGGACAGTTTGATATGTTTCTCTTCGCCGTACAACAAACATGGGCCAGTTTAGGCCTATTTTCGCGGATCGAGGTCTGTTTTCTTGCGATAGAATTATGAATTTTCACATGTATTTTCAGATGGCTACTAAAAAAATATGACGTTTTTCTTCATTTAGCTGATATTTTTTCGTAACTGTTGATGATGTGCTCGGTAAAATGGCGTGTTCACTGTTGGTCGAACCTTGCTCATTTTTGTCGAACCACCCGTGTTTTTAGAGGATACATCGGGCCTGGAATAAGGTGAAGGTAAGGCAGGAGAGCATAGTTTTCATGGTTTTCGTTACGATCGGGTTTTCGTATATAATGTCTTGAGTTCTCCAGGCATAATTTTGAACTTTGTATTTGTATCGATTTATGAAATATATCTGTTGCATACTTAAAAAAAACTTGGTCCCTGTGATCATTGAGTCAGGTTTTTCACAGTCATCATTAATTGTAGGAATATTACCAGTTTTTTTCGTAGACTTTGCCTCAGACAATTTTGCCTTTTGGCTTAGCCCGTACCCGAGCGGCGGCGCTGTCCGGTCGCCGTATGGCTTTGAAATTTCACCCTCAGTCAGAGAGAATATTGCCGCCGCTGTATGTATTCCGAAGTTACTCTTCTGTTCAACATCGTCGACAAAATCGCAAAAATCAGATCGCTACACACAATGTTTGTATCCCCAGGCCGCCCCACCATGAAAACAAAGGGAAAACAAAAGCTTGCGTGGGTGAAATGTATGCAGATGCGGGTTTTTGACACGTGGGTGTTAATAAAATTTTGTCGCCCGCTACGAACATACGAACAATGGAAACTAATCCGTACTCTCTCCTACTGATAAAAGCTCCTTGATCATAACAATGAAATGGTGATATCCATATTGAATGTTTCTCATATTTTTGTAACAGTGGTGTTCAAGGACTGCTAAACCGAAGACGCCTAACGGCTTAAGCCTTTATGGCCGAACGGTTTGCACGTTCGATTTGTGATCCGGCTGCCCGGGTTCGGCGCGGGTTCGCATCCCGGGAGTCGGGGTGTTGTTTCTTTCTGTTCTTACTCGCCCCTCTGGTTGTTTCACTGGTTCCCACGCCGGCCCTGTGATTAACAGGCTAGTATGTGCCACACAGGGATGTCGATCTCGGAGATTCGAGGACGAATCTTGAAAAGAAAAGGGGGAGTAGTGTAACAGTGGTGTTCAAGGACTGCTAAACCGAAGACGCCTAACGGCTTAAGCCTTTATGGCCGAACGGTTTGCACGTTCGATTTGTGATCCGGCTGCCCGGGTTCGGCGCGGGTTCGCATCCCGGGAGTCGGGGTGTTGTTTCTTTCTGTTCTTACTCGCCCCTCTGGTTGTTTCACTGGTTCCCACGCCGGCCCTGTGATTAACAGGCTAGTATGTGCCACACAGGGATGTCGATCTCGGAGATTCGAGGACGAATCTTGAAAAGAAAAGGGGGAGTAGTGTAACAGTGGTGTTCAAGGACTGCTAAACCGAAGACGCCTAACGGCTTAAGCCTTTATGGCCGAACGGTTTGCACGTTCGATTTGTGATCCGGCTGCCCGGGTTCGGCGCGGGTTCGCATCCCGGGAGTCGGGGTGTTGTTTCTTTCTGTTCTTACTCGCCCCTCTGGTTGTTTCATTTTTATCAAATCAAGTTATAACGTTAACACGATTTTTATCAAATCAAGATATAACGTTAACACGTTAGTGTAAAACTTAACGGATAAAAGTAGTAAAACTAGTTAGTAGTAAAAGGGGAATTTAAAAAAAAAAGAAAAAAAAGGGGAATTTGTTTGGGGTAGGATCTAATTTTGCGGGTGGGAGAAAATGGGGCTTTAGTGGCGGCTTTATGTTTGCAGTTGACACAAAGGGGGTTTATAGAAGTCATTCAGTATGGAGTACCGTAGAATGAAGAGCATATGATAAAATCTTACGCAATCTCTGCACTAGTTATGTCATGCCCCCCTCCCCCATTTCTCCCCCTTTCTTTCGACATAGTTCACGATCTTACCGCTTGAAAAGACTGGCAGAGGTGATGGTCTGGTGAACCTCTGCTTCAAACACATTATAGAAACACTCCTTACAGAGCGCTCCACCCGTCTTGGGCCGCTTGAGCATCGCTCTTTTCTCACACAAGCCGCAAGACACCGGCATGGCTGGACTTCCTGGGTGTTTACTTCTGGGAGGGTGCACATGGAGTATTTGCTGTTCCGTTGTAGAAAAATTGAGCCTATCTTCTGACAGAATTCTTCTTTCACACCACAAGGCAACAAAAACTTTTAAAAAATTCTCATTGGTTGCAATTTTTTCAAACTGGTTTGTTTTTAGCTCAGTGAGGCGATACGTTATGTCGTAAAACCTTAACATACCCTCATATCTGACGTCATCATTAAACTACAGAAAATAACAAGCCCACGATTCAAATCATCTTACCCTAGTCTATAAATGTTGGTTTCATGCGCATAATCAGACAATTAATATTTTGTTATTACAAATATAAGATAGTATTATTTGAAATTGTCATCAATTGTCAGGATATACCATTATTTGCTATTGTGTACTGTATTGTTGGATTTGAATCTACGGCTACGTAACTAAAGCTATTGTCAGTTGTAGCCATATTGGGTAGATGAAAATGGGCAGGGTATCGCTGCCCAAAATCCACAGAAAATTCACGTTGTTTTGCCACACACAACGAAAGAAGAGGTCATTAATCTTTTAAGATGTTGCGCCTGGCTTCAGGGACCTTCAGGTAAGCAGAAAATAATCCATCGTTTTATCAGTATCTTTGAATTAAACGTTGAATGTCAAGACTTTATTTGCCCTTCGCTGCATCGGAAATCATGTGAGTAAAGCGTTTCAT
This sequence comes from Branchiostoma floridae, assembly GCF_000003815.2. NCBI lineage: Eukaryota > Metazoa > Chordata > Leptocardii > Amphioxiformes > Branchiostomatidae > Branchiostoma > Branchiostoma floridae. The sequence continues at coordinate 15,546,292 of NC_049992.1, read as the reverse complement.
CATCAAACGTTACAAGTCACTGTCACAAATACCTACGTCAATTTTGATAATGACACCTATCCTATAGGATGAAACGACAACATGTGTTTATGTTGAATTCCCCTAAATATTTGTAGAGCACTTCTACAAATAGGAAATTATTATTTGCTGGAATCAATGTAACATGGGGTTTGGGGGAGGGCGAAACATTTTTGTTTGTTGACCTACAAAAAAATTGATCTTTTGCGACAATAAACGTCTTAAAACATGATATGTGGCCGCCATTATTTTAGAGTTTGTTAATAGTCAACAAATAAATCTGTGAATACCATGGCTTGTTAGGAGTAATGTCACTTCTCTGTCATAATTTTTGCTAGTACACATTTTACAGTTGAATAATAAATGATGAAATAATGACATCAGTGGACCCCGTAAAATAATCTTTGATTGTGAGAGTTTGCTCTTATTTTTCAGATTCACAAATCCAGTTCTAATATGAACTTGTTTAGTTAAGTTAGTAATGTTAGCATCATCAAAACATGTTACATGATCTATAGGTATAGATGTAAGGATTTCTCATCAGTATACAACAAACCTGCTGATCATCTGTGTCTCTATAACATTTTATTATTGTTTACAGTCCCAGCTGTAGGTACTGTGTAGAGAAGCTTACAGCACGACATGCATCCCAAAGATTATCTCAGAAGCCCCTCCTACCAGCAAACTCCAGAACTGCATCATCATTACTTCAGTCAACCCACCTGACCAGACATAATGCTCAACTCTTCAGTCAATACTCCACATTAGCAAGACCAAACTTGAGAAATTTCATCACTCCTACCAACCGTATTGTCCAATCGCAACAAAGAAACATGAGTGTGTTGAGTAAACTACGTCCGCTGTTGAAAATTCGCTACTGGATTCTTGGAGCAGGCATAGGAGGGGGATACAGTGCAAAAGTGGTGAGTAGTTGTCTTTTCTTTCAGCCTATTGTCTGATACATGCATGTAAGTTTAGAGGGTTTCTAGTTTGTTGTAATGGACTGATACTACAATGAAGCAAGAAAAATAAAAGATGAGGGACAATCGTATCGTACATGTAATTGTTTTGAGCCCATACAAGCGTTTGTTGGTTATTGCTTAACGTCCGAGGTATTCAGTGACTGGAAGGAAAAAATGGTAGGCAAAATAATGTCAGTAGATTAAATTACTATACTAGTTGATATTTGAATTAGTAGATTAAATTTCTAATAACCATGTCATAAATCTTTTGCCTACCACCTGCTTTTTGCTACCAATGTGTCACAATGACGTCATCTTGCAATCTCTCGCACAGCTGTAAAAGTTCAAATTATGATGTCTGTCTTCTGATGATACCATATGTCAAATGTATAGTACAGTCAAACCTGGTCTACCGACCACCTGTGCATAACGACCCACTGTCCACTACGACCGCCGAAAAGCGGTCCCTTGAATTTTCCCATAGACGTAAGCATTAACATTTCTGTATATGACGACCACTGTCCAACGGGACCACGACCACCACTAAAGGCGACCGCACGTTACCTAAACACTGCCAAAACGACCGCGGCATGTGATTTTGTCACGCTACTTTAATGTTCACGGCGAAAAATGAGCGTAATTACCACAAATTATTTACCGCTATGCCCCCTCCCATTCTCATTTTACTTCTGGATCGGCACTTCACTCTACAAATTTTCGGTGGCTTCGTGATGAGAATCTCAGGCTAAAATGCCATTATATCCAGGGAGCAGACATGAAAGCGTTTAGTTTCACCAGGCTTTTCGAAGATAAACTAAAAAAAACGCATTTTCTGTCATAATAAAACATCTGACTCGCTGTTCTTCCCGAGAAATACGTATTTTGCACAGCGCGGTTCTGAATCGCGGCGTCTGCAGGTCGGAAATACGCACCTCTGATTGGTTGAAACCACCAAAACAACAACAACTGCATGTATAATGCAGGGGAATCCCCAGCGATCTCGCGCTCTGATTGGTTGGAGCGGTGCATCATGGGAACTTTGCTGCCAGCTCGACGCCATCTTGTTTCAAAGACTTACGTTAAAACGCAAAAGAACGCTATTTTCCACGATTACGTAGCACCATCCTAGTTGAAAATGCATAATCCAAAGAACTTTTCGTGGAAACATGTGTTAATATGTGAATTTATGGTGTCTCTAGCGTAATTTTGGGTTTCGATGCAGCCGTAAAGTGTGCTGAGAGTCAGCGTGGGTTTCCAAAATATACCCCGAAAATAATGTCGCATTTTTCACGTCACACAAAAATAAAACTCCCGCAAAGAAGAAGTCTGCAACATTTTCTGATCATAGCGATTACGTTTTGGGTAGAAATGTTCGTCGATGTGCACGATGTGCCGGCGTGCAGCTGCGTGATACCTCAGTTACAGAATATTTGTTGTCACATTAGGGCCGGTATGAGAAAAAATTATGCCGGCACGGCACGGCACGCTGCAAAAAGCCGGACGAATTACCAGCGTTTTTCTTTTTCAAATTATTCTTATAATATATCTATTATAAATATCATTACAAATATAATACTTTTTAATACGAAGAATAACATAAGTATACGTAATTTTAGCATTATATAACATCGTGTTATCTTGTAAATAATAAGAAAGACACATGCGTTTCATGCATAAATTATCGATGTTCTGACTTGTCAGTTTCTTTACTGCCGCCACGTTGTTTTCTATATAAAGACCACCTATGTATGAAGACCACTTTTGCTGGGTCCCTTGAGTGGTCTTCATATACAGGTTTGACTGTAATTCAAATTCAATCTAATCTACTTCCATTTTGCAGACTTACGAGTCATGGAAGGACAAGGTACCAGACATGAGTTGGCTGGGGGAGTACCTTCCTGATGCTGACACAGTCAGCAAGTTCATCCCTAATGTAGACACGGACAAGTATAGGAAATTCTTACTGAAACTGAAGAAATCCATACCAGAGCTTCCAGAAACCCCCGACATGGCCTCATTAAAGGGTTACCTGCCAGATGCGGATAAGATGAAGGATTGGTCACCTGATGTCACCATGGATGATTTCTCCTCTGTCTTTAACGAAGGTTAGTCATTGTGGGGTCTCATTGTCTGGTCTTCACTTATTCACTCACTGCCGCTTACCTTGTGCATAGTTTCTTCTTCTTTCGTACTGCCCAGCCTCTTTGCATAGATTAATGGCAGATTCATCAGGATGGTAAAAACAAAGTTCTTTGTAACCAAGGGTTACCTACCAGACATTTCATTGGCTGTCCGGATCAAAAAGTCTCCTCCAGTCAGAAACCTTGATGATATAAAGTTATTCACGTTATGGACCACATTTTTAACACTGCAGTAGCGACACCTAGCTACATTGTGAAGTAGAGCTATACAGACTACAGTTAGGCACCAAAATGTCAACGAGATAAATAACATTTGGTTTTGTACAAAGAGCTTTCTTGCAACCACTGCTGCTTATCATTCTTTAACTTTTGTTTGTGTTTTGTATTTTGTGCTCTTATCTTCAACTGTACATGTGTACTGTATTCTCTTCTGGATCCTATGCCATATTTAAACTTCACCTTCATGGGTTTGGCTGCAAACCATGTCATGCTCACTCTGAATCTTTCTGTTTGCTCTCTTTGTCAGAAAAAGGTAAGACTGATCCTAATTACCTTTGTTGCTTCTTTCACATAGTTTCTGTCATTTGTTCCCATCTTTGTCATATTTTCACTCTGTAATTCACTGCTTTATGTTTAATGCTTGAATAGCTATCAGTATTTACCAATAAGAAAAAAAGAATGTGTCAATATGTGTAAGTGTAGTTTTGAGAGGTACAAGAAAATGCTGTCATTAATCTTATTCTTAAACCAAAGTTCTTACTCCAAACCTATCAAAAAATCACATGAACTGTGTCCTTGCCTCCAACCTTTTTGTTTTTCTTTGTTTTTCTTACGACAATGTTTTGCTTGCCAGGAGTTGCCACTGTGACAGATATATTCAGCGAAGTCAAACGCAGCCCAATTCCTCTTGGCTCAGTCCCTTTCATAGGTCTGTTACACTTTATATATTATAACTATTCCACTAACTAGGTTAACAATCTCAATTACCTTTGTCTATGACTTATGGTGGTAGAATTTGTCAACAAAGTTGAATTCTGCGAATGCCCTTTCACACATATATACATATCTGTAAATCCTTTAAAAATTTGCAAACATCTAACCAACTTTCTGTGGACATAACTGATGGTAACTTAACCAAGTGGAAGATCTGATATGTTTACACATCTACTATAATGTGTTGCTGACATCTGAACAAGGCATGCATCTTTTTGTGTTCAAATCATGAACATTTGGAAAAGTATAGGTCTCTCACACAGACTATCCACTTGATTGGTCAAGGGGACTAGCCAATCAGATTCCTCTGTTCTCTTTTTAACTTACCTGATTGGTCGTAGGGCACTGGCCAATATCTACTCACAGAATTTCATGATAAAAGGGAAATGTATCATTCATCTAATGGCTTGTACATTTCAGTCTAGCTCAGTTCATGTTTTGACTTCGCTGAAAGACTTTGAATGCAAGGATACCCAAAGAGTTAACATTCTATTCTCAAAACAAAGACTTTTTTTTAATTACCATTGTTCACTTACACGTATTGTTGCATGTTAAGAAGTTCTTTCTTGTGTTCATCTCAAATGCTAAGCCTGCACTGTTAATACCAGTAAGCAGCTTAAAGCTTTCCTTTAGCTAGTCCCTTAAATCAGACAGATAAGCTTGATCAAGGTAGACCATGTAACACTGTAACACACAATTTGTCGTAACAATCAAAATGTGATGATACACACACTTGTTCATGATGTAGAGAAATGTTTGGAGTACAATACAGGGTTGAACAAGTTTTCTAAAATTCACTTGTCCTATCGGGCAAGCACATAAAAAATGTACTTACCCGAACCAATCTTTCACTTGCCCAAAATTCAAATGTCACTGTTACTAGTATATGCATTTTCACTTCCAGCAATGGAATTCTCTGTAGATAATTGCTTGATGACATGACTGTAAAAAGTAACAAGTATATCAAAATTGCACTAAAATCAATGGAAAAATCTTACTTGCCCGATCGGACAAGTGGGGTAGGACATGCACTTGCCCGAACAGCACTTTCACTTGCCCTGGACAATAGGGCTAGTGGACTTGTTTATCCCTGCAATATAGCAATCCTATGTGTTTGTGTTTACAGACAACAGCATCACGACAGGTGTCATGACAGCCATGAAAGTCAATGCTGAGGGAAGTGAGGAGGAATCAGGGAGAAAGGTATTTAAGATATTTGATATCAAACAAAAGAATCAGCAAAAAAGGTACTGCCCTAACAATATCATTTAACATGCAATGTAACAATCAAACACAAGTCTCTCAGACTATCCTCAGCCTTTAAAGCTATGCTATTGGTGATTTTGATAAATACTTACTTAAAGCTATTGTAATGAATACTTACTTAAAGCCATTGTTTTGCCAGTGTGAAGTTGTGTTGATGATAAGTATATTGAACAGTTTACACATGTGTTACACTTTCCAGATGTCAGATAAAGAAAGACTCCAGAAGATACAAGAGGAGTTTCTTCAAGAGCAGGTTGGTTGAAACTGTTGTTTTCTTTTTGCCATGTTGTCCATTGACTGTTATTACTAGTATTAAATTTGCTGACTCAAAAACTACATTCTTGGTTATATCCCTGAATGCTTGTTGTTTTACAGCTGAAATACCAGCGGCAGTTAGAACGTCTGGAAAAGGAGAACAAAGAGTTGAGAAAACAGATCATGTTGAAGGGGGATAAAGCAGTGTACAAGAGAAGAACAAAGGTATGTGAAAGTTTGTTATTGATCAAAGAATATCTTGGTCCTTACATCCTTAAATTTATTAGCATCTATGATCTGGTGCATTTTTAATGAGTGACTATCTAGCAGCATTTACATTGTTATAACTTTTGATCACCAATGTATATCTTCTCTGTGTGTTACTCCAGAAATCCCTGATTGACATGTATTCAGAGGTGCTTGATGAACTGTCGGAGTACGACTCAAGCTACAACACGCAGGATGAGCTACCAAGGGTGAGTAGTATACTAAGGGCTTTGTCATTAATATTGTGTGGAGGAAGAGATTAGAAATTTTGATACAGTTCTAAAAGAATTCTAATCGGTCGTCTTTTAACATTGAAAGAAAATAGTGATTATTTCATCTAATTAAGTTGACAAATAGTCACTGTATTCTGAGGTATCTTCTAGTATATATTGTGTTACCACATTTTCTCAGAGCCAGATGTAGTGCTGTAACGATTGTATTGGATTATCTTAAACCCAGGTTGTTGTAGTGGGGGACCAGAGTGCAGGGAAGACCAGTGTGTTAGAGATGGTGGCACAGGCCAGGATCTTCCCCAGGGGGGCGGGGGAGATGATGACGAGGGCACCAGTCAAGGTAAGAGATACGTTTTAGTTGTCAGATAGTTGTAATATTTTCCAGTATTTTATAACAAGGATATGAAGCACATGTTTATTTATTACCATTGTTGAAACATCTCCTGTTGCCAAACCTTGTAACCAATAGAAAATTGGTAGCCAAATGGCTAGTTCAGTGTGCTAAAGTTTAAATGTGCTAGCGTTTAAACTACATGTACGGTACATGTATCTTGTTGTTGTCTCAGTACGTTCTGTGCCATATCTGTACTCCCAGGTAACCCTGAGTGAAGGTCCCCACCATATAGCCATGTTCAAGGACAGTGACAGGGAATTTGACCTCACCAAAGAATCAGAGGTATGGCTGTTTTTCTTTTCAATTCCCAGGCTTAGTTTGTCTTACATTCACCTCCAGTAAGCCTGTAAGGGACAATTGTCACTACTTCAATAACGCTTTTCAATATGGCCATTCTTGTTGAGAAGAACAGGGGTGCTGTGGCCCCATTCCCTGACCATGTGCCCCCTTACCCTGGAGAGCAGATCCTTTTGCAAGCATAAAATTCAGATTGACCAGAGATACTATTGGTTGACATGTGGCCATATTTTTTTAGAACAGGCAAAAATCAATACTCACGTGGATATCATCCATAGAATTAAATTAGTGTGCCCTGAAGCATTAAAAAACATTACAGTACTTAACTAATGTATCCTAACTGTGCTGTATATGTATGATTTCAGCTGGAAGCTCTGCGGAGAGAAGTAGAAATCAGAATGAAAGCCAGCGTACGGCCGGGGCAGACTGTCAGTATGGAGGTAAAATAAACAGTTTTCTCAGTCCTTAAAAAATGTACGTCATCACGAATAAGAGGGTGAAAATCTAGACTGGACTTAGAAATAGAATTTTATCATTGTCAAGTGTCAAGTAAAATACGAAAAGTCTTAAGTCAAATGCCTTTGTATTTTATTTGCAGACAATCGCCATGAGTGTAAAAGGCCCAGGGTTACAGAGAATGGTGCTGGTAGATTTGCCTGGTATCATCAGTGTAAGTATAGAATTTTGCTTTGTTTATATATTTTCTTAAGCTTAACATGTAGTAAAACCATGTGCATCCAAGGGTTGACCTCTGACCTGCTGTTTCTCTTTTTCTCTGTATAGTTATCTTGTAATGTATAATGAAAGAGGCAAATGACAAATGAAAGAGGCTTCACTAGTGTTAGGCTCAGTCTACAACTTTTTTTTTTTTTTTTCTAGGTCAATGCGCTTTGTGTTTGTCCTATGCAATGTATTGTGCGAAAAACTTCCCTGTGTGGGAGTCCCCATCTGGGCTATTTTCTAGCAGATAACTTTGGTTTAAGTGCAATATTCTTTCAAAAGCAACAGTGCAATACACGCTAAGATTGTTATTTGATATTGTGCAATACTACATGTATCAAAAAGTCGGATGCACTCATTTAGATTTACCTTGCGCCCTCCAGAAATTTTACTATTCTGATTAAGGGGTTGGCCTTGGTCTCTTATTCTTTTAAACTCATCTTGTATGTTGATTTTAAATGTGTTGCATTTACATGTCAATAAAGATGATGTCAACTCTCTCTACAGACTGAAACCCAGGGAATGGCCTCTGCCACAAAAGAGTCCATAAAAATGATGTGTGAACACTACATGTCCAACCCTAATGCAATCATCCTTTGTATACAAGGTAAGTAAAGGCATATAAACAGAATGCTAATACTTGTTGTTTTACACAAAGGTTTAACAATAAAAAATGAGTCTTGAAGAAATGCAAGAGAAAGCATTGGAGTCTTTGATAGCATTTACTTTCATATTTAGGTTTTAAAAGGCTTCTTCTCGTTTGCTTCCCTTAAAAACAGTAACAAAGTTACATCCAGTTTACAAAATTTTCAATGTAGAATCAACACTTATACATGTACTTTCAACAATGCTAGAAAGACAGTGATATACATATGTACAGTTTACAGTGTATGCTTATTAATATCTCAAATATAGATGGCTCCGTGGATGCAGAGAGGAGTAACGTGACTGACCTGGTCAGCCAGATGGACCCTCAGGGCAAACGGACCATCTTTGTGCTGACCAAAGTGGACCTGGCTGAGAAGAACATCACCAACCCACGCAGAGTAGGATATACACCATTCCTTACATCACTAGTGCTTGTTACAGAAATCATTTTCAGGAACAAGACTTATTTCAGTTGTCTTTTATGCTTTTAGAATGTATAATTGTTAGTAAGGCACGGTGCGTTTCTGCATATGTGTGTGCATGCATGCATGCTTGCTTACATGCTTACATGTTTATTTGTGTTTGTTTAAATGTATATGTATGTGTGTGCATGCATGCATACCTGCATGTGTATATATGTGTGTGTGTGTGTGTGTGTGTATATGCATTTGTTTTTGTTTAGATGTATCTGTATGTGTGTACATGCTTGCATACCTGCTTTTGTATGTGTGTATGTTTGCATTTGATTGAATTTATGTGAATGTGTGTAGATGAATGAATTCCTGCAACTGTGCGTATGTGTTTGTGTTTGTTTAAATGTATGTGTATATGTGTGCATGTACAAAATGTATGCATACCTGCATGTGTATATATAAATGTGTGTGCGTGTATATGTATGTGCATGCATGTATTCTTATGTGTGTAAGGTATTTTTTGTAGCTCCATTGGAATTGGAGCCTGTATGCTTCAATGTTGTTAAGCTGTTAATTTGCATACTTCCCAACCCCAGATAAAACAGATCCTTGAGGGGAAGCTGTTCCCCATGAAGGCCCTGGGGTATTTCGCCGTGGTAACGGGGCGGGGCAACAAGGATGACAGCATCGACACCATCAGGGGATACGAGGAGGAGTTCTTCCGCAATTCACAGCTCTTCAGGTCAGAACGTCTTCAAGATTTCTCTATCACAAGATTCTTTAAGTACATTCATGTGATTCTAGGGCGCATGGATTTTCAGAAACTTTTAAGGGTATGTGATGAAGGTTAGGCATCCAGGTAATAAGATATGCCAATTAGTAATTACTCAATCAAATGGGAATGATTTAAGGGTACAAAAGCCGTAAGATAAACTAGCGTCATTATTTTGAGAAAAAAAGTCAGTCCACGAACAGTATGATCTAGCCTAAATCTGGTCCTTAGTATTGCTAGCACCTGACTTCACTTTTGTTTACATTGTATGGCAAATTACATGTTTGTTTATGCCTTTACTTATACTTGTGTAATACATTATTTTGTACCTCAGGTCAGGTGTACTGAAGGCCAGTCAGATGACCACCCAGAATCTGAGCTTCGCTGTGTCCGACTGCTTCTGGAAGATGGTCAAGGCATCTGTGGAGCAGCAGGCTGACACATACAAAGGTGTGGACCAATGTTTATGTTTTTGAATTGAAGACGCATTATTTTTGGTAGGGTGTTCTTCTTGCTTCTCTCTACTGTCAGTAACCAATCAGAGCTTAGAACTTGTGGTCACATAAGCATACTAACTGTAACAGCAAATGTGAACAAAGAACATGTATTAGCTTCTACTGCAAATAAAAACGAGATGTTGGCTGTTAGTGTTACAGCAAATATGAGCAATTACAGGTTTGGCCATTGTTTTGAGTATTGCCCATTCACAAGTTTTCACTGACAATTAGGTCCAGGATCAGGTCTGGACCTGGTCCTGGTCCTCTAGACCTGGACTGTAGCTGTTCCTGAATTTTCTTTGCTGGTACCCACCCCTAAAATTTACATATTCTGGTGCCCCCCTCTCCCTCCAGCAGCCAGCCTTAACCTGTAGACAGAGTGGAAGAAAAACTATTGATTTAGCAACCACTGTACCTTATTGACAGGGAGCAATGAAAGAAAGTTACATGTATGTACATATTCTGGTGCCCCCCTCCCCCAGCTGCCAGATTTAACCTGTAGACAGAGTGGAAGAAAAACTACTGATTTAGCAACCACTGTACCTTATTGATAGGTAGCAATGAAAGAATGTTACATGTATGTACATGTTCTGGTGCCCCCCTCCCCCAGCTGCCAGATTTAACCTGGAGACAGAGTGGAAGAACAACTACCCCAGCCTGCGCCAACTGGACAGGGACGAGCTGTTTGAGAAGGGCAAGGGGGAGATCCTGGACGAGGTCATGAACCTGAGCCAGGTCACACCCAAACAGTGGTGAGTTGGAACAGCATTTCAATGGTGCAATTCTAAAAATAAAAGCAAGGGGGAGCTCTGCAATGGAGTTGATTGACCAGGCAGGGGCGAAGAGAGCTCTCTCAAAAGCCTGATGATACATACTAAGATTAGCATGAAAGTTCATCTGTGTTGGTAGAATACATTATAGAAAACTGCTAACACTTTACTTACAACACTGGAATTAACGCCATAGGGATTTATCCTTCTAAATTTTAAGACAAACTCCATCAATTTTGTTTACAAAATGAACAACCATTCTATCTCCATCAGTGATGTCACTTAGTCCTATAGTGTTAATTCCAGTGTTGAAAGCAAAGTGTTAGCAGTGTTCTATACATAATAAGATTGGTGATTTGATATTCATGATATTCCTGCCTACCTACCTAAGTGCTTAGGTCAGGGACTGGCCCCTTGCTCCTCTCTTTTAAGTTTCCCCATATAGCTCCACCCCTGAGACCAAAAATGTCTTGCCCCTCCAGGGAGGAAGCTCTGTGGGCTAAGCTGTGGGAGCAGGCTGCTGAGCATGTCATTGAGAACATCTACCTCCCGGCAGCTCAGACAGAAAGTGCAGGTCACTTCAACACCACTGTCGACATCAAGCTCAAACAGTGGGCAGACCAGCAGTTGCCTAAGAAGAGTGTGCAGGTAATGTGTGTTAAGAACTAGTCACTGTAGGTCAGCAGTGCTATCCACTACAAGTTGGGCATTTCAACTTGGCTTCTCAGAGAGAGATGCAGGTGTAACATCACAGACTGTATAGATTGTATGAAATCATATACACTATAGTGGTTTTGAAAAAGAAAGGAAAATGTGCTTTTATCCTCTCCAAATAGAATTAGATTGTATCTTTCTTTACCACGGGTGAAGTTCTGGTGTGTTGTTTTTAAATCCATGTCTATTTTTATGCCATCTCGTTTCAGAATCAGATACGTTATAGCTTGACACAAAATACTGTAGTTATTGAAATTTTCCCGGTAGTTTTACAGGGCTCGAAATACTGGGTGCATGTGCTCCCAGGTGCACCCAAAATTGGAGCTGTGCACCCAATTATTTTCTGTGGGTGCACAGGGTGCACCCAAATATTTTCTTACGTTTATGTACATAAAGATATCAAAGTATACTAGTATACATCATATTCTTGACATCTAAGTGTTAGAAAGATAATAAAAATGTCTGTCATGGTACCTGTTTAAGAATTTGATAGCTTGTAACTAAGTTTTATTATTAGGTTATTACTTAAATTTAAGTGGTGCACCCAATTTTTTAAGCAGGGTGCACCAGTGCACCTAATCCCCCAAATGAATTTCGAGCCCTGTTTTATGTGTGCGTTTTTTGCTGTGACTGCTTCACTATGGATTTAAAACCACTGGTGTATCCTTTGATGGACAGTATGTGACTATCGTGCTATTGCAACTACAATGTAGGAACACTTCATCTGCTCTTTACTGAAAAAGTGAATGACCTCAAAATTAAAGGCATATACAGTATTACAATGTGCATAGATATACAGAAGGATATTAGTGATGATTGTGTACCTCTGTCCGCAGGTTGGTTGGGAGACCTTACAGGAGGAGTTTAAGTGTCTGATGGACCGCGGGAGAGATGCCCAGAACCATGACGACATCTTTGACCACCTGAAGGAAGCCGTCATCAAGGAGGCCACCAGGAAACACAGGTGGCAGGGAGAAGCTGCCAACAGTCTGGTCAGGAGTAGTGCATTTTATTCTATTCTAATTATCAGGGTTCTAGCCAGCAGCCATTCTTCTGTCCTTTGATAGAATTTTGCAGCTGGGGAGGGAAAAAAGCCCATCCCGTCCTCTGTGATTGACAAGTGGCTGAGTTTGGAAAGGAGTGTATTGATGATTGTATGACGTAAATTTACAGTCTTCAGGCTACATCACAGGCAGCTGATGCCATAGACGGGTTGCAGTTAAGAAAATAAGTGAAGAATTTTGTTTTGCTTTTGAGAAATGAAGTATGTACACCATCATATGTGTTCCAGTATTTGTTCTAGCAGCTCTTTGTTCTGTACTGTTGTTGAAAATCACCATAGGCACTGGTCTGACATATTTTTTTGTGTTCCTCACAGAGAGTGATCCAGTTGAATGCACTCGAGGACAGATCCATAGCAGAGAAATCACAGTGGGATTCAGCAATCAAGTTCATGGAGTCAACTTTACAGGACAAACTGTTTGAAAGTAAGGGATTCTTACTACTGCATTTTTTTTTGTGGGATCTCCACTCTGAAAAGAAATGGAAGATTGTTTCATATTGGCAGTTCTAGAAGTTAAGATCTGTGCTGTGGATTGATTTTGTCTCAGTGACTGTAGCAAACGTCTTTGATTTCTAGTTTCCTCTTGTTCAATGTTCAATGTTTTATTTGGTAAGGGTCTCACAGGTAACACAAGTACACCCAAATTTCTTCTTTATTACATGGCTTGACAACAAGTAACCACATAGCAACGATAACTTTTTACGCTCGTGCTTAACATAGTACAATATTTGATTAAAATCATGTCATGTTGGAGGACTGATTGGAAATATCTTCCAGCGGAGTCCAAGATAAACCAGATGTCTGGGCCAGGCTGGGTGGGTCGATGGTTCAAATGGCAGTACCAGTCTCAGGATCAGGTCAGTCATACAGGGGTGTCTGGTGAAAATGTTTGCTTTGAGCTGGTTCATGTAGCTCGCACTCATTATGTACTTTACTACCAATCAAACGTGGTACATATGCATAGTTCTTGCCAGCACAATTGAAATAGGGAGCCCCTACGCAGTGATTTTTATCCCCTAAGTTGTGATTTGGGCCCTTTTTCTATATTTCAACCAGCATAGGGGGCTTTTCTGTTAGAAGCAAAGGCAAGAAGTGTTGGCCTTATTTCATAAAATTTGGCCCACAAAATGCAGGAAATAGTGCTTCTGAGGGTCATAGGTTAAAAGATTTTCAGGGAGGATGCCCCTATGCTGTGAAAAAGTCCTGGTGAGAACCCATACACATGAATTTAAATATCTACTAGTGGGTTTGCCTGACTATATTATACATCGTCAATAAAGGTTACAAACCCAGGTAATAATATATACAAGGTACAAAAAAAATGTAACAGTTACTCAAGTGGATAAAAATTGGAAGTTATCAGACATTTCAGACATTTACATCATCTGCTGTCTTTTGTCAGTGATTGATCATATACAAAATGTTTTATACCTTACTTCCAGGCAAAATGTGCAGCCACCAAGACTGAACTAGAGAAGATTGTTGCGCTAGACGAGGTTTGTAATTTGTTCTTTTAATCCTAGAGGAACACAAAGCACCATAATTGTCTATAAAGAATGAATGTGACCACAATGTACTTGTAGTTTACATTTCCCATTGCTCTATATTCGTAATGCTAATGATAAGAACACATCCGAATGCTATTGTTCTGCTTGTTGCTTGTGTGAACTATACTGTGATGATTCTAAGTCTACTTCTGTCTTCCCCACCTGCCTTGCCACTATCATAGGGAAGCAAACAAGTGAGTGGAATTTCCTGTATTTCTTGAGTCATCCTATTGTTCCTCCTTTCTTCCATGTGTGTTTCATGTTCAGAAATGGCCGGCTTACCAGGCCTTTGAGACTGGGTCTATCAGGGTAAGACTTGGCCTGACTAACTAATCTGAGGAATGTTGGTTACATCTCTTTTGTAGAAAAGTGTTGTTTTTTTTTTGGGGGGGGGGGCAAATCTTTACATTTTCAAAAAGGTTTGAAAATCAGATGTAATATCGTAATATTTTGGAAACTTACATTGTACATGTTGTGACCAAATCTGACATTATAATCTTATTGTTGGAAGAGAAGATCCCAAGTTACTTTTTCAACCGTACAAATTTACTTACATTACTCAGGTATCCTTTTTTCACTAATCATTGACTTTTAGAATTCTTTAACAAACACATATTCGGCATGATAGTGTTTTGCTCCTTTCCTTTCTTTTACCTTATCTGATAGGAAAAGTTCATTTTGTATCTTTATTATTTGAATTAGCTCAGAAAGGAGCAATTTCATTATTTTGTGCATGTTCTGATTCGATTAACATTTAGTAGTCCTTTCTTCTTTCATTGGTCAACATCATGTTTTAGAATTCTGAATGTATGTCCTTAACTAACATATATTTTGCATGATAGTGATTGGCTCCTTTCCCTTTTTTTACCGTCAGATAGAAATAGATCAGTTTGCATCTTTCTCAGAAAGGCGCAATTCCATTTTTCATTAAAGTGTAATTTTCCTCTTTCATTTATTGCACATTCATAAACTATGTTCAGGTGAGTCTGAAATAAAAGTTTAACAGGTGTATGGTGACTTCTCTCACCTGTAGAAACACCCACCTTACCTGGCCATGGATGAGACGACGACCGTCAGGAAAAACTTGGAGGCACAGGGGGTCGATGTGGACAACGACTTTGTGAGTTAAGAAACTTTAAGTTTATGTTGTAAACTGTATCTCTGTTATATACTTTGTGTAATGTCTGACCCTTGCCTCTTCCTCATGACCTCAATGAGAAGCAGCCTGCAGGCCGATTTGAGCTCTCATGAATAAACAAAGTTCAAGTTCAAACAAACAAACAAACAAATGTTCTGTTATTTATGTTATATAAACTTGAAGTCTTTCCTATAGGCTCAGCCTGCTTGTAATTCAGAGGACCCCAAAATATGATAGTACTTTGACAGTTGAAAGAAATGATATCAATGAACTGTTTGTACCATTAGTATCTTGTAGTAAATATTTAACATTCCATTTACAGCATGTAGCAGTTCTTTTGAGTTTGGACTACTCTATTGGTGGAACAACCAAATGGTGCAAGACCATAATAGTTTTGTAGTTCTTGAACTTTACACATGGTTTTATGTTGACAGTTTTTGCTGTGACTCCTTTACCACAAATGTTAAACTACCAATGTTTCCATTTATATTAATACTATACAGTATGTGACTATAGCCTTGTCACAGACTCAAAACCACTCCATTTTCTCGTTAGTCCATTTTTTCCTTAAAACAAAATCACTGCAAACTTCAAGACAATTACGGTACTTCTTCCTTCTGTCCATGTCCAGATAAAGATGACGTGGCACGAAGTGTACCGGAGACATTTCCTGAAGCAGGCGCTGGTTCGAGCCAACGAATGTCGGCGAGGATTCTACTACTACCAGCGGGGCATCACTGACACTGATGTAAGTATGGAGTTCTTCTTCTCTCAACTTTTTCCTCTCAACTCTTACAGATGTACTTACTGATTAGGGGTGGGTACCGGTATGGTGTATCGGTACAAAATTGTTTTTTTCTTGTTTGACGGGTAAAAACGGACCTAAAAAAATCAGTGATAGTCCAGTAGTTAGAGAGCCTGCCTCTTGGTCAAGGGGTCGGGAGTTCAAATCCTGACTGTTGTTGCTCACCCAGTACACTACTGTAGTTTAAGGGGCTGTAGTCCTTAGGACACTATATTTATCTGTGACCCACTGTTCTTTTAGTTTTTGGTGTGTTTGTTGATGTTTCCAGATTTTTGTAGTCAGCATAACTCAAGAACCTCTGGATGGATTACGATGATATTTAGTATGTGGGTAGGTGTTGGGAAGACGAAGATCAAGGTCAGTTTTTGGCCCTCTGGTATGTAACCTTGGTACTGCAGCAGAAAGTCCGCTTTTTGTACCTTTTGACCTGGAGGTACTATGGTCTTGATTTTTTTATGGCAGATAACTTGTGACGTAAGAATACATGGTGTATTTTTGGGTCACCTAGCAGGTCGCTTTGAAACTGCAGGGGTGTTTTTGTCAAAATCTTCTTAAGAGGATAACTTTTGCCCACAAAAAATGTTTGACCCCCCCAAAAAAGTTGCCTTCAGTATGAAACCTTACTGGTCAGGAAGGTTGAATGAACATTGGACTAAACGCACCATATATTCAAATCAACATGGCCTTAAATGTGTAAGCTAATCTGAATGATGAACACCACCATGCATAAATCATGTAAATGTGTATGTCATTTTCGTGGCATCTACAAAAACAGGTCGCCAAACTCTAGTTTCTAATAAGATGTATATTCTTGATACAAATGGGTCTCTTACCAAGGAGCGTTTCTATTGTGCTCAGAGTAGATGCTGACGCAGGTATGACATTGCTGAAATGACTGTTACAGAAGATTACTATTACCAATCACACTGCACCGTTTGGAAATGTGCAGCATGCTTTGTTTAAACGTACAGACAATCACAAAACAAGCAATCATCTTTCTGATACATTGTAATTACTGGTGTGTCTAATATACAGGTCAGGGTTCAAATCAAAAGAGATATTTCATTAAGTCTTTCACAAACAGGCATAGCTGCTGCAGAAGGAATTCATCACATCTGAAAACAATATTTAGCAGAACTAAACGTTGCTACAAAAACATCTATTTCAGCAAACCATAATAAGGATGCAGATTTGCTATTTCCATTAAAGCATTTCGTCATTTGTCTTGCTCGGCAGTTCACATTTCAGAATGTTCTCTCAGAATTTTAGTGTGAAACAAGGAACTCCAGAATCAGTACTTTTCTGTATAATAAGATGTCAGGAACTCAAACAGTTAGGCCATGCCGATCAGAATTCTGAAAATGTTGTCCCAAAACGACAAAAGAACAAAAACTACATTAAAAACAGAGAATCCAAGATTGAACGTAAAATCTATCACAAAATGAAAACTTCTCACTGAGAAACAGTTTTATCACATCTTCTAAATTTGTGTCAGAAAATGCCACTAAGATAACAGCAGTGTTTACAGCTTTTCAATTGGTGTCAGGTCTTCTCTACCCTTGGTTTTCCAAACCTGTTGTAAGGAGTCCAACTGTGCCATCCCAAGCTGCCCATTACGTATATTTGTTGTGTCGGAAAAAGTCCAGGAAACTTCCCACAAACGTGATCAGTGTTGTCATTTACCTCGGACAAACCAGTGACTGAGTCTGGAACTTATCTGTCTTTCTGTTCTGTTTCCATCTCCTGTTCTTCATCATTTTCTTTGTCAGGAAATGTTACACAAGTGTGATCAGAGTTATTGCTGGCATTTTTCGTATCAGGGAGTGTTACATAGGTGTGGTCAGAGTTGTCGCCGGCATTTTCCGTATCAGGGAGTGTTATATAGGTGTGGTCAGAGTTGTCGCCGGCATTTTTCGTATCAGGGAGTGTTATATAGGTGTGGTCAGAGTTGTCGCCAGCATTCTCCGTATCAGGGAGCGTTATATAGGTGTGGTCAGAGTTATCAACGGCATCTTCTGTATCAGGGAGTGTTACATACTCATTCTCTGATACTTCAGTGGCAGGATTTTTGTCTCCAGCTTTGCTCCCTACTTCTCTATGTTCTGTCTCTTGTCCTGCTGAACTGTTCCCAGGTAATGACATGTAGTCATGATCTGAGTCACTGTCATCATTGGATCTTATGGTGGTGTTTGAAGCGTTGGCGGTCTTGTCGTTGTCATAGTGCCCAGCTGTCTGTTCTCTGTCATCAGATGTCCTACCGTCATGTCCGGCGTTCCTGTCGTCGTTGAGGTTTCGTCCCCCATCTTTCCTGTCGTTGTCATATTGTCCACTTGCTTGTGCTTCAGCATGGAAAGCAACAATGCATGAAACCGCTATGGTGGTTTTGTTGTTTGACACTGCTCTTGTTGTGGCCAAGCTCCTCTTGTTTTGACTAGGTCTGGTCCTTTGGGCTCTAGTAGAGGAGGGAACCTTCCCTGGTTCCCCGCTGATTAGCTTGCTTGGTGCTGTCTTGTTTGAGTGCTTACTGACATCATCATCGAAGAACTGGTCATCGTTCTCATAGTGACCATTGTCTGAAAACTGGTCGTTGTTCTCATAGTGACCACAGGTGTCTCCTTCAGTGTCAGAAAACTGGTTATCGTTCTCGTAGTGACCACCGGCGGCTCCTTTAGTGTCAGAAAACTGGTCATCGTTCTCGTAGTGACCACCGGCGGCTCCTTTAGTGTCAGAAAACTGGTTATCGTTCTCGTAGTGACCACCGGCGGCTCCTTTAGTGTCAGAAAACTGGTTATCGTTCTCGTAGTGACCACCGGCGGCTCCTTTAGTGTCAGAAAACTGGTTATCGTTCTCATAGTGACCACCGGTGGCTCCGTTAGTGTCCGAAAACTGGTCGTCATTCTCGTATTGTGCATTCCCGGCACCATCAGTGTCAGAAGACTCGTCTCTAGTACCATGGTGTCTGTCTCCAGCGTCCCTGTGTCCGTTCGCACTGTCCACCTGACACCTGCTCACACAAACAGCGATCACGCCAATGATAATAGAACATCCACAGAAAGATCCCAGCCCTACAAGTATAACCTGGGTAGCAGACAGTTCAAACTCTGGGGGATCTGTTGTCTCCTTTTCAACAGCCTTATCCCCTGCTTGTGGTGTGATGGTCATAACTGTCATCTGGAGTTCCGGCCTGTATGCTCTGGTGGTGGTCTCAGTGCCACTACTGATAAGGAGTACGGCTGATGCACTTGCATTGTCTGTATGGTCAGCTGTCACCTGACATGTGTACGTGCCATTTGTGTCGTTACCAACCGAGGGGATGTTCAACACGGAGTAGCACATTTTCCTTAATTCCCAGCTAGTGACGGGAGAGCCTTTGCAAGACGATCTGCTGACGTGCGTGTAGTTGTTATAGTACTCGTAGCTCGGCGGTCTGTAGTCACCACTTGGCGTGACCCACACGAACGCCAGACCTTCCTGACAGTCTGTCCGGCAGGTGAGAGAAACCTCACCTGTAGCAGTCCCATTGTCTAAGGAGACGGACACGTTAGGTGAGACGCACCTGAGATCCTTCCAATCTACATCCTTAATTCGTTTTATAGTACCACCGACCATGCACCGGATGTCCCACCTCATGTGCTTACTTTCAAGAAACCAGCTTTTGATTTCTCTCAGCTTACAATCGCACTGCAGCTGACTGCTGATTAGATTAAAACTAACAGTAGTAGAGAATCTGCGTAATTCCTCAACTTCTGTGATCATTGTGATAGGGTTATCATTCAGTAGCAGCACAAGTTCACTGTTAACAAATGACCAAATCTCTTGAGGAATGCTAGAAAGACAGTTCCTACTTAGCTTCAGGAATTCTAGTCTGGAGAGCCCGATAAATGCTTTGCTGTCGATTTGATGTATCTTGTTATCTTCTAAATTCAAAGTGGTAAGGCAAGCCAGTCCCTTAAATGTCTCTGGCTTCAGTCGCCTAATCTTGTTCCGAGGAAGATCTAACACTTGCAAGGACGGCAAGCTTTCAAAGGCCCCTCGATCTAACTCTGATACGTCACTGTCCCAGATAGACAGACTTTCCAAAATCTCATGATGGGGAAAATCCTCAGCTGCGATTTTCCTGATGTTCTGTTGCCGTATAAACAAGTGTTTCAGAGTTGTCGGCAATGCCAATGGTGCGGGGATGTTGTTGAAATTACAGTTTTTCCAACATGTCAGTGATGGTTTAACGGGACTTCGATCACAACAATCCAGGTTTGATTGATCAGCTGTGCAATTTGATCCATTTCATATCACTAACAGCAATAATACAAGGATCCAATTTTTACACCCCAAAGTCGTCATTTTAGTCTTGGGCATCATTTCAGAAAATAACATACAGCGACGTAGTCAAGAATCTGTGTAAGTGTCAATAAAAAGTGGATAGTCTTGCCTATTCCATTGTCCATTTGCCGATGTCCAGTATAGTTTGTACAATAGTGGTCTCTCCTACATCAGATACTTGGTGACTTCAGTTACTCTTACAGAGACGGGCATCCACAAGTTTGGCTCCTCTCTGTTTTCCCCATGTCCCCCTGCATGTTTGCAGTACAGTCCTCTTCAAGGCAGGAACCTTGAATGAAACAACCTGTGCACGTATATTCCTATTCATTTTCATGACGTAATGACCTAAATACCATTTTGTTTTTCAATCTTTTAATCTTCCTCTTCCTGTTGAAGCGACCACAATCAACATGCTGATTATTTTGTTGCTTGTGAGTGAAGGGTCAAGGTCACCGGCCAAGGTTTCGGTTTTCACATAAGCTTGGAGACCATTGACACAAACGTGTCAATGGTGATGGCTTCGACCACCACTTGTGGTAGTAGGTTCCAGTCACTCATAGTATCTTTATTCATTAGATCAACATTGCAGAGTTACCCACAAGAGGTAGTGCTGTAAATGCAGAAATATTTGTGGTGGTTTTATGTTCGCGGTGACCGCTACACCGCCAACTGAAAACCACTGCGAAAATGTTTCCATGATAGTATGAGACTACAGTCAATGGGCTGAAAACTACTTAACCATCAGTCAATGTTTTGTACTAACTTGTTTGCCCTGTACAATGAATCTGTAAATACTATATATAGCGTCTATCTTCTCTGTCACAACCTTTGGAAGATTAACCCTTCAGTGAACTAAACTGGTCTGAGATCACTTGTACTTTAATGTGTGAATTTTCTGACTTCTTTGCAAAAATATGTTTTGTTTTACATTTTCTCTCCCAGCTGGAGTGCCATGACATTGTCCTGTTCTGGAGAATACAGAAGATGTTACAGTGTACCAGTAATGCACTCCGACAACAGATCATGAACACTGAAGGTATGTTCACACACAACTCTTACTTTCTTACATACATGAAGTGTACCCGGCATTAGGGTGTCTTCATTGTGAATACATTTGTACATGGTTTGGTTTGGTAGCCAGTGCTATATGAGTTTTGAATTGGATTGGTCTGAAAATTGGATACAGTGGCTTAGAAGTAGCCTTGGTTTACTTTTAGTATTTACTCTTCAACGATTGCTTTGCACATGAAAATGACCCTTTCTGAATCTCTTGGATGAATACTTTAAGTCATCACTGATGGGAGTTGTCCAAGATTCTGATTCTTCCATTTTGTTGAGGGAAAACAGCCAGGCAATATCTAGTAAATGGATAGGTGTAAAAGAATCATGAAATACTGAAACTGAAAAGATAGTGAAAATAATGAACATGGCAGAAGCAAGAAGTCTACGAAATTCTGAGTTTATGGTCTGGACCATCCTGTGATAATATTTGTTTTTCTGTAGCCCGTAGACTAGAGAAAGAAGTGAAGCACATTTGATGTTTGTGTGTGTGTTATTTTCCTGTAGCCCGTAGACTAGAGAAAGAAGTGAAGCACATGTGATGATGTTTGTGTGTGTTGTTTCCCTGTAGCCCGTAGACTAGAGAAGGAGGTGAAGCACATGTGATGATGTTTGTGTGTGTTGTTGTCCTGTAGCCCGTAGACTAGAGAAAGAAGTGAAGCACATGTGATGATGTTTGTGTGTGTTGTTTCCCTGTAGCCCGTAGACTAGAGAAGGAGGTGAAGCACATGTGATGATGTTTGTGTGTGTTGTTGTCCTGTAGCCCGTAGACTAGAGAAGGAAGTGAAGCACATGTGATGATGTTTGTGTGTGTTGTTTCCCTGTAGCCCGTAGACTAGAGAAGGAGGTGAAGCACATGTGATGATGTTTGTGTGTGTTGTTGTCCTGTAGCCCGTAGACTAGAGAAAGAAGTGAAGCACATGTGATGATGTTTGTGTGTGTTGTTTCCCTGTAGCCCGTAGACTAGAGAAGGAGGTGAAGCACATGTGATGATGTTTGTGTGTGTTGTTGTCCTGTAGCCCGTAGACTAGATAAGGAAGTGAAGCACATGTGATGATGTTTGTGTGTGTTGTTTTCCTCTAGCCCGTAGACTAGAGAAGGAAGTGAAGCACATGTTAGAGAACCTCGGCGAGGATCCACAGAAGAAACTGGGCCTGCTACAAGGGAGGAGGGTTACACTAGCTGAGGAACTCAGTAAGTTTGTTTGTTTTTGCATAGCTGGTAAACCACCTTATGGTGAAACACACCAGGTTTGTACGGTAGGTATAAGCTTCATAAGACCAGACTGTAAGTGTAAGGTTTGATCCATTTCATGGCCTCTTTTCAATGAGATTGATATGTAATGAGTTGGAGGTATGGCTCCCCTCAAACAGCAGGCCTCTAGTTTCATGTTTAGTAATAAAGTACCTTTCCCAAGGTCACAACTTCACAACATTTGGGTCCTGCCAGTGATTCTAACTGCAAGACCACTTTGCCATCTTCAGCACATTGAGCTATTTCTCCTACATGCAATACCATACATTTTTCCTTCTTTGTTCCTGAATGCATATTGGGTATAATACTTGTCAATGTAGATGTGTAAGTTTGATTAATGTCAATGATTTTAGTATGTCTAATTGTTTGTACTTGTGTCCTTGCAGAGAAAGTTCGGGGAATTCAAGAGAAGTTGGAAGAATTCATCGAAGCCCTCAGGAAAGAAAAGTGAAGAGAACACCCCAGTCCTTACTTCAAAATTAAAAGTAGTTTTCCTGGAGTCAACACACACTCCTTCTGAAAACACATAACTAGATATGCACACAGGATCAACTTTCATGTAGCTGTATACAGCACCTAAGGACAACCATGAATTTTCATGACAAATCAAATACAGCAGATGATGTAGAAACTTGTCAGTTGCCAGGTTGTGGTAGTACAATGATGCCACCTAGCAGGCCATACTAGTATTCCATATGCAGTTCAGTATTTCTACAAGATGTCAATTGCAGCTATTATTAGATTGAAACACTTGTAGAAGAATTTGGACCACATTGCACAAGAGATGGTTATTTCTTCAAGAAAGACTTTTGCAACCCCAGAAGACCATTTGGTGTCACTGTCTTCTGAAAAGGTAAAAAAGATGGTTTGCTATTAAAGCTGTCGGGCCGGGCATGCTACTTCATGAAAAGATGAAGAAGCTTGATTCATGTAAATGTCCAAGTTTACAATATATGCAGTAATATCAGTTTAAATGGCCATTTCAACATGATGATTGGTCTACGAAGATAACTGTATAAGTGAATATAATGTGAACATTTATACATAGGCTAAAATACTGAATAGCAATTGTCAGTTCTTATTTTGCTCTGCTAGGTGAAAGGCATGAAAAACACATCAGTATTTTTTTCTTACAATGGATTCTGAATTCAAATACTTATTGCATGTCAGTGTCTCAAAAGGAAATAGAGGAATAAGTTATTTGTGTGTTGTCAATGTTGCTAATATGCATTTTTCATATGATGAATTAAAAGTGGTATTGTAGGCATGGAGGCAGTTCTATGCCAAAGAATGCCTCCGAGTCAGTGTTGATGTTTTTACTCGCGATGTTACCAGTGCATTTGACAGTGGCCTGAGCTACTGGCTCGATTGTGGTTAGTATCAAAGCGACAGTCAAACTCATTGATGTAAAACTCCATTTGGTTCTGTGGCTGTATAAGCTGATGTGTAGATTCTGAAATGAAAATTGCAGTTTGAAGATAACGTTTATTAAGGTTAGGCATCCAGGTTAACAATATTAAAATACAATTCAATCTCTACAACTGGATTGAAATACGGACATTTACTTACGGACATTTTGAGTGACAAAAAATTCCATCACTCTTCTTCCACGTCACCAGAATGTACCTGTTCATTCTATATATCTAGTGACACTGGGGAAGAGTGACGCGGAAGAAAAGTGAATCACCGATGGATGTCACTCAAATAGTCCAGAAGTAAATCTCCATTTCTAGCATCACTAGAATAAACCAATTCAATTTAGTGACGCCAGTTCATTCTAGTGACACTGGAGAAGAGTGAAGCTGAATGGATGCCACTAGAAACGCCCGTAAAGAAACCTCCGCTATTCAGTACTAGTTGTAGCAAGGAGGTTGAAAGAGGGAATTCCCTCTTTCAACCTCCTTGGTTGTAGCGATCGGATAGGTGGCGCCGTCTTCAGGCAGCCGCGGTTTTATCGCTCCGTCAGACTTTGAGTTTTTAGCAATATAATGTGCAATATCTTCGTTGTAGTGCATAGGGAATGTCGTCCTATGTGTTCCAAGCCAGCACTGACTGCTTTTAAGGAAGTTTAAGCACTTCCTAGTGGTGTTCTACGACCATTTCTGGGGACGATGCATGCAGTTACAACAATGGCGTCCTGGACGAGAACTGTGGTCAACTACTCTACGGATTTCCTGCGGGGACTGAAGTATGCAGCCCTTCCAGTCGGTCCAGACCTCAAGAACCACATTCTCGAGCTGGGGATCTGGAGACTTAGGAGCAGGGTCAGAGGAAGGAGAGCAGGAAAACTTCATGGCCGTAAGATTTCCACTGTTATCGGAAATAGACCCTTGTTATGCAAATACCGGCAGTATAACCAGAAGCGGAATCAGTTCCATACAGTTACATGCAAATCAAGAGGCACATTCCGCTCATGGCAAAGACAGTTGTCAAACATTCCGTTGTCTCAACCAAAACAACAACACCTCGGTACAGATTCCGCGACGGATGTGGCTAACATCCAGTCTCTACCGTCTCTGTTTTTATGTAACGCAAGGTCCCTCTGCAATAAACTGGATGAGTTCGAACATCGACTCTCTGACACACACACCGATGTTGCCCTTGTTTCCGAGACTTGGTTCAGCACTTCATCACCTGCAGAGATGACAGATATTGCTAACTTCACAACATTCTCTCGTTCTCGCGAGAATCGATCTGGAGGTGGAGTGGCAGTCTACGTCAGAGACGTACGAAGGACCGTTGGGTCAAAACGTGTTTTAGCGAAAGAGCTGTGTGCTCACAGCAAAGGGGCTGCGTGCTCGGCGAAAGAGCTGTGTGCTCACAGCAAAGGGGCTGCGTGCTCGGCGAAAGAGCTGTGTGCTCACAGCAAAGGGGCTGCGTGCTCAGCGAAGGAGCTCTGTGCTCACAGCAAAGGGGCTGAGTGCTCGGCGAAGGAGCTGTGTGCACCAGGCTGAAGTTGTCCGCCGATTGGTAGCCGCCGATTCGTCATTTATAGACAAAACATAGCATCATTCAGACGCCCATTCGAAGAAACTAAAAATTCCTAATATCCTTTAAAAGCTTAAATGGATATCAAGAACTGCTGGATGTTGTCTTTTACCACCCAATATATGTAACGGATCCGTTATATATAATAACAGAAAGTATTATATCAACGATTAAGCACAAATAATAGGCCCAATCGGCGGCCAACTTCAGCCTGGTCTAAAATCGGCTGCCATACGGCTTGTAGAGCAATCTGCTACTTATCTAAACGCGGCCCGTGAATTTTAAGACGAATTTAGATAGCGCAAACCCTGACGTATTCAAATCAAATATCAAATATTACGGGCCGGATTTAATTAATGAACTAGAGGGGAATTAACTCATAGAAAATACCCAAGCAAAGGGGGGCTAAAATCGGCTGCCAAACGGCTTGTAGGGCAATCTAAACGTATCTAAACGTGACCCGTTAACATTTAAGAGGAACTTATAGCTTATATACTAAATGAACTAGAGCTCAGTGCCGATTTCTTATAGACCAAACTGCTTCAACTCAATTAGCTCCCCTCTAGTTCATCAATTAAATCCGACCCGTAAGATTTGATACTTGTATTGAATACGTTGGGGTATAAGCTATCTAGATTCGTCTTAAAAGTTAACGGACCACGTTTAGATAAGTAGCAGATTGCCCTACAAGCCGTATGGCAGCGTATTTTAGCGCCCCCTTTGTTTTTGACTGGACAAATCACGTAACTGACATTCTCAACTATAATGGTTTTGGACATGTATGGACAAACCCGAGGTTGTATCATGTTAATATGCTAACCGACCAATTACGACTCCGTTTACAGGATATATACATACAAGAATGGTATTCTTCTATCCAGAATAACTCCAAACTTTGCATTTATTCTACGCTAAAGGAAAGATACGGACAAAAGAAGTATCTTTCGAATGTACACAGTTTCGAACTTCGTAGAGCAATTACAAAGATGAGAATCAGTAGTCACAAACTAAATATAGAAGCCGGAAGATATACTAAAATTCCCCGTGACCAGAGGTTTTGTCCATTTTGCCCAAATGAGATCGAAGACGAACGTCACTTTGTTATGGATTGTTCTCGATATAATGATAAACGCACAGAGCTGTTCACATTACTTTCCGCTTGTTCTAAAGAATTTGCTACTCTCTGTTCGATAGATAAATTCAACTACATTCTGGGAGGCGATAACCCTCACTGTGTACAAGTAGGCAAATATATCCACGAATGTTTATACCGTAGAACTAATAGTGTTAATGACATGCTAGACCCTATATGTTGATTTAATCATACCTATAGATATCCATGTATGTGTGTTTAGTTGTACTGTAAGTAGTTGTTATACATGTAGACCTTACGAAAGTCGCTGTACTTTTGTCGTGTCAATAAAGATTGGTATTTCCAATTAGTTAATTCCCCTCTAGTTCATTAATTAAATTCGGCCCGTAACATTTGATATTTGTTTTGAATACGTTAGGGTATGCGCTATCTAAATTCGTCTTAAAATTCACGGGTCACGTTTAGATAAGTAGCAGATTGCTCTACAAGCCGTAAACGGGCAGCCGATTTTAGACCAGGCTGGAGTTGGCCACCCAATTGGGTCTATTATTTGTGCTTAATCGTTGATATAATACTTTCTGTTATTATTTATGTTCATATATACATATATCGGTAATGATAGACAATATGCAGCAGTTTTTGATATCCATTTAAGCTTTTAAAGGAAATTAGGAATTTTGGAATGGGATGCTATGTTTTGTCTAATGACGAATCGGCGGCTGGATCGGCGGCTACCAATCAGCGGCCAGCTTCAGCCTGGTGTAACAGCCCCTTCGCTGTGAGCACACTGCGGAGCTAAGTTCGCCGAGCACACAGCCCCTTTCCTGTGAGGCACAACTCCTTCTCCGAGAACGCAGCTCCTTTGCTGTGATCACACAGCTCTTTCTCTGTGAGCACACAGGTACTTCGCCGAGCACACAGCCCTTTCACTGTGAGCACACAGCTCGTTCGCCGAGCACGCAGCCCCTTTGCTGTGAGCACACAGGTCGTTCGCCGAGCACGCAGCCCATTCGCTGTGAGCACACAGCTCTTTCGCTAAAACACATTTTGACCAAATGGTCCTTCGTAGAGACGAACTCCCAGCGTGCAGACTGGATATTCCGGTGCCAGATGAGCTCGAGTGCATCTGGGTTAAGGTACGTCCTTAACCCCACGTAGTGTATCCTGCCTCGCGATCTGTTCAGTCTACTCGCCACCCAATTCTTCCCATGATGACTTACTCGTAGACCATCTAGTGGAAGCTGTTGACGCTCTACAAGTGAAGTACCCTCATGTTGGCGTGATCATCGGCGGCGACTTCAACCGCGTCGACGTGAACAGGCTGTGTCGGGCTCACAACTTGCGACAAGTCGTCAATCAGCCTACTAGAGGGGAAGCGACGTTAGATCTACTCATTACAAACCTCAGCGCCCAATACTCCGAACCAAGAGTCTCGGATCCGTTGTCTACGAGTGATCACAACACAATCACATTTCAGGCAAAAGTGAGCAAAGTTTCCAACAGGACAGACAAACGAGTGTGCAGGCCCTTTCGTGACTCTTGTCTTCGCTCCTTTGGCCAATGGATAACTACTCATTCCTGGTCTGAAGTTTTCTTGGCCCCTACCGCAGTCGAGAAAAGCCGCGCTATGCACACAACCCTCCTGTCCGAAATGAACCGGTTCTTCCCTCTCAAAGTTGTTCGGCTACACCAGCATGACAAACCCTGGGTTACACCAGACATTAAAGCTCTGATTCACCAACGCCAACGGGCTTTCTCAAGCGACTTGAGGGCCTGGAAACAACTTAGAAACAAGACCCAACGTGTGATCAAGGCAGCTAAAGAGGCACACTACAACTCTAAAGTTAAAAGACTCAAGAAGGAGGACGCTGCTCAATGGCACAAGGAAATAAAACACATGGCAAACATGACCCGTACTGAACCTGTCATCCACATTGAAGGCATAGACCCCAGCAACAAACGTGGTGTAGCCAATCAGATCAACACATCTCTTGCCTCTGTGATCCAATCTCTACCACCATTGGACCCATCACTCCTGCCGTCCTACCTACCGTCACTCCCAGCACCATCGGTTGAACCATGGGAGGTTTACGACAGACTTTTGAAAGTGAAGACGAGAAAGGCCGCAGGGCCTGATGGGATCCCAGGGAAACTTATCAAAGAATTTGCATGTGAACTGAGCGCGCCTCTGGCAGATATCCTGAACGCCTCCCTCCATCAGGGTACCGTACCTGAAGAGTGGAAACGCGCCGTTGTGGTACCAGCGCCCAAGACGAAACCTCCCTCGGTCAAAGAACTGCGACCTATTTCTCTGACGTCTTTGTTAGGCAAAGTTGCCGAAAGCTTCATCAGTCAATGGGTATTGTCGGACATTAAATCTGAAATCGACCCCCAGCAATTCGGCTGCCTGAAGGGTCGATCCACCACCCATTGTCTGTTAGACCTTACGAACGACTTGTTCAAGGCCTCCGACAGACCTGGTACCCTGAGCTCCCTGGTGTCCACGGATTACAGTAAAGCCTTCGACCGTGTGAGTCACACCTTAGCTATTCGCCGACTGATTGAGTTGGGATTACGGCCATCTCTCGTCAAATGGATTTCAGATTTCCTCACGAACAGGCAACAGATGGTCCGTTACCACGGAGCCCTTTCTGAATCTGTTTCTGT
>NC_049992.1:15503653-15516515 GCF_000003815.2 Branchiostoma floridae | reverse complement strand
CGAGTACTCAGCCCCTGTTTGGCACACAGGGTTAACCACACAGCAGAGTACCAAGATCGAACGTATCCAGCGCAGAGCGGTACGTATCATCATGGGACGCGACTTCACCAGCTACCGAGATGCATGTACACAGCTTGGCCTTCCATCACTCCACTCCAGGCGTTCGAATCTGACTCTTCGGTTTGCACAATCTCTCTTAGTCTCCGATCAATTCCGCCACTTCCTACCACCCACAAGAAAGAGCGTCAGTTGTCGACAAACCCGCTCTGCCAACAAACTGGACATTCCCAAGTGCAGAACTGAACGCTATAGGTCTAGTGCCATTCCGTACATGGTCCGTCTACTCAACTGCAATGCCCCCATGCCTTAATCCTGCCAGTATTGTACGCCGCTAATTTTCGTTTATGATATTCGCTGGTCGATATCATGTAAATATTTATATTCGTACCTAACTGATTTTACAAGTACTTCTATTTTAATGATTTGCCTTGTTGGGCATTGACCGAATGCGTTTGTTTTATTGTGCTATTGCAACTGCAATTCAGCCGTTAGGCTGCGAATGTATGCGATATGTTCTTGTTCAATAAACCATTACTACTAATTACTACTGATTGAATTGACAGTGCAAAAGCGCCGCCTTGCAGTCTATACACAAAGCGCAGCTCACCTGTGGCCTTGAAACGTTGCAGTTATGTAAGAAGTTGCTAGGAGGCGTTTTTGTACCACAGGAAAACAAGACCAAGGCGCAAGCGCGGGAAGCAACTTGGTCGTCACTGTTGTGAAAGGTTGGTTAAATTTGCTAAATGTTTAATAGGCAAACAATAATGAATCCTGATCATGAAAATTTAGGATTTTGTGATATCGGTTGAGTAGTTTAATTGTTACTTTGTCATGTAATTTTCAGTCTTTGAGCAGGGGAAACTGCTCGGAATGATCTGAAAATCGTGAAGTGTGGGAGGGGCTTCGAAGCGCTAATCTTTTCTGCGGTATATATTATAAGGATCGGCCGAAGACCGGAGGGTACTCCGACCCGCGGGAGGGCTGGGACCGAGGGTGATGCGGAATACACCGTGTTGTATTTTATTTATGTCATACCCACCTAAGAAAACCCCTATTTTGATGCGAAATGCGCCAGAGATTACTAGTATCATGTGCACCATAAGTTCATAACTTGTTACATATGATACAGATGTATTGTGTTGGGTTGTCTTTCTACATTAACAGAAAGCACTACCTAAGTAATTTGCATTGGCAGCCTTAACATCTGCTTGGAGATCATACATTGTAATAGTGTCTGTTGTGTCTTTGAATTGAACATTTCTGCCCGTGCCAATTCTGCAGTTTTGCATGGGAGAAGCGCAGTGACTGGCAATATATCACCTGACTTTATAAACAAACATCTAAGTTAAATAGTTCATGCATTTTCTTGTGGTTGTGCATTATGTCCAGGTGATGTGTAACACTAGTTCATCTTAATCCGTGGGGTGACCTATTTCCGTTCCACGATTGTATTCAAGACCAGGTTGTTAAGGGATGTCAAGCCGACGGACGGTGGTTTCCAATTGACATCTAGTAACATTTGCAGTTTGAAAATACCGTCCATCGAATCAAGAAATTTATATAGAGATCTCTCAAGGACGTTACATCAGGTCCTTGGATCTCTATATAACATCCTTGCTCGACTTTATATCCCTAACTACTAGTACCCTGATTTACCATGCAACGGATATAGGTTACCCCGCAGATAAAGGTGAACCAGTGTTATACCTCTAACTTAGGCCTACTGTTACAGAGCCCTGTACTGTGTTGAGTGACACCACACGTTACCTTGGTTCATTACACACCTGTACTGTGTGACAGGAATCACACCTGCGGGGCACAGACCTCACCTGGAGTATAGGGCACACCTGCAGTTAGTTGGGACAAGTTTAGGGTTAACGTTAACCTTTAGGTTGTTACGCACTAAACTGGAACTTAGGTCTATCAATGATACCCCCTACAAACTGCGACTGCTGAGAAACTGCTTAGAGACCGCTGAGAGACCAAAGATTTGACGATTTGCTCAATGAATTAGATACTTAAGATGAACAACAGAATTATCAACTTTTTGTGAGTTTTGTTTTCTTGCTTCACATTCCTATTATAAAATGAAGGGTCACATAAATCCAAGTTTGGTTACTGTGCAGTCGCTTGGCTAGTGTAAGGGAAGTCTAAAGAGTTGAAGTTTCCTCCGACCCAAAATCACACTGACCATCCATTTTAGCAGTTTAGCATCCCATGTCCTCCACAGCCTTAACACTAGATATCGGTCCCCTGATTCTGTTCTTTGCCAGGGGAAACTCAAGTTTAAAACTGTGGCCTCTTGTTGGATCCTCAGCTAGACAGATGAAGTACAGCTCAAGTAGGATTCTTTCCAATATGAACAACTACTAAGGGAGGGCAGCTTTTATAGTGTCCTCAGCCTTGCCTAGTAGGGTACGTAGGTTATATTGAGGTCTTGTTCAAAACATCCCAAACACAATTCTTTGCATTCCGAAGGTGTCAACTGTAGAAGATTACTTGGGCTGTGATTGTGTCGTGGTGACCTGGAATGGATGGGCGGTGTTGTGACATGGTGAGGATTGGCAGCTCGTGAGTTCAGCGGGACATGCGCGGATAGTCAGAGAGAAGGTTCCGTTTGTTCTCATGTTTTCCTGTCGTAAATCTGCGACAGAGATCAGAATAACAACACACCTGCACATAGTGTTACACCTGCAGTTTAGGCTCTCATGTGTTTTTTTCATACATTAGCCGTAGGTCTGTACAAAAGTTCAAGAATCTACCACACTTATTGAAAGAGTACAGGCCTATTGCGTGAGTGGATCACATGTCATTGTCTTGTCTTGAACAGCTTGTACCTATTGTACAAAACTGATGTGTGATACCAAAAGGCTTTTTACCAAGATACATGGAACAGAAAAGAAATAAAATGAAGTATTTTGTACCAAAGAGCAAGCTTTATTATACCCTTGAGGCGATTTACAAGTGACGTGATTTTCTAAAGATCTAAAAGAAGTCAAATTATCAATATCTTCAGGAACATGTGATTGGGATGTCTAAGATATTTTTTTTAGTTTTTGCATAGTTTTTTTTATTTTTGCTGTCAGAACATAAACTACCTTTTAGAAATCACTGTACTATACTAAACTGTAATTGTAAATAACAGTTGTCCTTCTTGTTCATGAGATTGTTTTGAAGCCTGCAAAATAAAGTGAACCCTCTACAGACAATAGTAATTGATTTCTACGAATACAAAAATATTTGTTTTGGGTAATTGTCTCTCCGCAGGTGGCCATGGATGAGACAGAGGACACCTGCTGACACCCCCCCCCCCACTGTACACCTGTGGGGATAAGTACCTGTTCCACCTGACCTCGCCCTCAACACCTGGCAGGCTGGCACAGGTAAGATCTTTGTACACCATCTAGGTGTGATATTCAAGCAGATGTCAGGGTGAAAATTGTCACGAATTTGTACTATTTTTCTACACAAGTCTGTTCGTAGGAAGAGCAAGCTGGTCAAAGATGGAGTGAATTTCCCCCTTGCATCTGCTTGGAGATTAAATGTGCACTTCATGTGGAGATAATGGCTCTACATGGGGGATTCTCAAACATTAATCATGGTAATTGTGGACATTAAAAACTAAAACAAAGACTTATGCTTGAAACCCCCACTGTGCTGGGGCAACTAAACAACTAAAACAAACAAAAAACAGACAACTGATTATTGCAGAGACAATTTGGAAGTAAAATGGCTAATTGGAGAAACAAAAATTAATGTGAAAGTTTGTTTTTTAGATATTTGTATAACAAACTGAAAAATCTCTTGCTTGTTATCTTAGAATAAATCAAATGATACACATAAGAAATGACTCCCAAGTAATTTTCCATCCATTAGTACTTATTCCCTTCGTTTCACGAAGGGTTTGTTTTGAGTGCTGTTTGTGTGTGAGAGGGACGTTTGTCAGCCTGATATCTCGGGAAGGCATGGATGGATTGTTTTGATATTTGGTATGTGGGTAGGGTTAGACATGAGGAAGGAATGGTAGGAATTGCGTTACGGCAGGGCGTTCTAGCGGAGTGCTATTGTACTGCAGCAGAACTTCCGGTTTTGATATTTTTTTTCGGGACTTTTTTGGGTGATGATTTTTACGTGGTAGGTAGCTGTGTAAATGAATAGTAAGGTGTGTAAGTTTTGGCCACTTAGGGGTTTTGCTGGGGCGGTGAAAGTCATTCTTGTGTTCGGTTTTGAGAAGGAATAATGCAAGCAGGGGTCGATGGATCGGAATGACTGTAGGTATGCAGATAGCTTACGTAGTGATGTACATAATTGTATGATTGTTATGCAAATTAGAAGGTCATTAGCAGAATGCAATAGGTATGTTTGGAAACCGTTGTATGGTGCGTGTCTGTGAACAGAAAAGCTCGCGAACGGCTGGACAGATTGCTCTGATATTTGGTATGTGGGTAGTTATTGAGAAGGAGAAGAAACGTACGAGGCGTTTTTTCGTTTAGTGGCTTTTGACGGTTTTGCAGGGGATGTTTGTACTTGGAAAATAGTGTATGTGGTGTGGGTATTACGCAATCGTGCTATACTTAGTTAGGTGGCATTACGTCATGCCGATACCAGCGTGGGCTGCAGTCTTACCCCGTCTCCACAGGAAGTGACCACTCCAAAGGGATGATGCAACTACATAGGCGCGGAAAAAATCCTGTAGAATTCCGGACAATTTTGCCAGTCGGACGTATCATATACTGTTAGGCTAGCCCCTGAGATGTCTATAAAAAAACACCCTCAAACCACCACACCCTCACCCATTTCACGAAGGTTGAGTTCTGCGAATGCTTGTGCTTTTATTGTTTTGATGTCAGCAATAATCCATCCCTTCCTTTGTGATATTTTTGGTAACAATTTTTTCCTCATATGAAGCCATTGAATAATTCTGATACCAGAAGAAATAAACTTCAGGAATAATGCAAAAATAAAAGGTGTCTTTTTGTAGTAACAGGAGTGATTGTGACGCTTGAAGGTGTTTTTGTTCCAGTGAAAATATTTGTTTTTCTCGAGTAGAAGTAAAAATGTGAAATTTTTTTATTTTTACCTTTCTCTAACCTCCCTGCTGTAATGACCTGAAGTTATATAAAGCCTCTTGCTGTTATCTTAAATGATATACATAAGGAATGACTCCAAACACATTTATTGTTGTAATGTTGAAAATGATCCATCTCTTCATGTGTGATATTTTTGGAACAATTTTTTTCCTTGTATAAAGCCATTATATAATTCTGATACCAGAAGAAATAAACTTCAGCAGAAATAGCGGTATCTTTTTTTAAGTAACAGAAGTAATACTTGAAGTTGTTTTTGTTCCAGTGAAAATATTTGTTTTTCTCAAGTAGAAGTCCAGCAGTGACAGACAATGTAGTGGAGACACGTGCTGCAGGTGCCCCGCGGTGCACCTGAATACCCACCTGTCTGCACAGCTACCTGTACACACCTACAACACCTGGCCTGCGTAAGATCCTTCTGTGTCTTCTCAGCACTTAATCGCCGGATTTACTTTCTTTGGAGCCCTTAGACTTAGTAATTGTTGTAATCACAGACTTGTGATCAGGGACAATTTTGGAATTGACCCCAATTTTTCTGTCTTTGTAGTAATCATGGTCTTTGTAGATTATCTTTACGTTAGCACTTTATTAGAGAAGAATTCTCTTGTTTGTATACATTGGGCACTGTTATCATTGGAATGATTGTGTTTTTTTTACAGGTAGAAACTAAAAAGTAGCAGTTTGAAAAAAAGTACCATAAAATTCTGCGTTCTTGGGTATTACACCAGTATTTTGAAGGTGTAGATTTGTGTTTGTACTCCTCAGACACAGTAATTGTAGTAATTATAGACTTACACATGCTGTGTGATTTTCTTGTCTGTATTACCTCAGCAGTTAATCACAGGATGATACGTCTGTTTGGTGTTCCCTCAGACAGTAATTCGGGGGATTAACAGCGGAGACAATGTCGATTTTGACCCCTACAACTCCGGCACCGCCCCTTAGGGGTCAACCTAAAGAAACAAACAGCATGGAGATATTTTGTCCGCCACTTTGCAATAATGTTTCTACCTGCTGTCAAGGAAATTGCCGTCATTTTCTTATTTTAGAGTTTGAACATAATTGGTAGGTTTGTTTGTCTCTCAAATATATCAGAGGAAGTTTGTTTGTATCCAAACAGATAAACCACAATTTTCTCAAAGTTGTTAAGGTTTGCGTGTATAGGTAGGGAAACAGCAACAACAATAACAACAACAACAAAACAAGTTATAAATTGTTTTATTATATTATTAGTGAAACAACATGTTGCTTTCTTATTGATATTTGTGCCACCAGTTTGACACACTAATACACCCTTTAATAGGACAAAAAGGCAGCTTCTTTTTCTACTTGATATACAAACATACAAACATGTTAGAAACATAACATGTTAGATTTTGTACATCAGAGCTCAGAAGAAACACTCTTTCAAATGTCGACATTTATCATGATCTCCTTTGTCGCAAAGATACAAAGCTTCAGTTCAGTGCCAGAGCCACAAGCTACATACAGGAGTCTCTGTGAGAGGTGTCAGTCCAACTTTCCAAAACTTTTGAAGTACATGGTTCATAAGAAAGACTCTGCCTCTCTCCGAGCTGTGTAGTTGCAGCTATCAAGTCCATAACCTCTCATCTCATGTTTTCTCTGTGAAGTTCAGCAAGTTTAACACAAAACACATAGAAGGACTTTGTGCATGGAATATGTCACAATATATCTTTATTTGCAACTCATACTGAAGGCTATTTGGAATAGGTAAAGGTAGAAAATCTAAAGTCTAATCTATGAATCTAATGCGATGTTCCTATTAACACATCTGTCTGATGTTTTTACTATTATATACAAAAGAGTATAGAGTTGCTTTCCTGCTTTCTTATGTGAGTGGATCAAATAAATCTGTCTGGTTATGCAGCCTGTGCTGTACAGTACAAATATGGTATGATAATCTAAATTATTGTTATGCCACGAGGTGGTTTACCGGGTTTGAATTTGCAATACAAACAAAAATATAATGCTAGTTCACCTTTATCCGTAGGGTAACCTATATCTGTTGCTTTTTAAAAGCAGTGTATTTAGGCACATAAAGTCGGCGGCTGATAGTTTTAAACTGCAATATCCTGAAAATATTGCAATTTGAAACTAAATTCCATCAACATGATTTCCCCAAATACCCTGTTTTTAAAAGCAACGGATACAGGTTACCCAGTGGATAAAGGTGAACTAGCATTATGTTCTGACAGTCTAAGAAAGATTTCATCCAGACTGTTATTGTTGAAAAGCTCTTGAAAAAAAGGAGGACTCGCCCAGTCATTATTCCCCAAAATTACACCTAAGTGGCCGGGTGATTATAGTGAAGAGGAGGAGAGATGACTGCAATGATGATGAATAGAGAATAGATTCCCCCTACTGCAGGTATTCCCCAGGTGCTGCAGGTATTCCCCAGGTCCTACAGGTCGGCCCACAACAATCAGAGCAGACAATGGCCCCCTGCTGTGGCACCATGCCTCTATTGTCTTAGCTAAGTACCTGAGGCATACAAGACCTGTTGGTAGACAGTTTAACAGCTATGGAGATTATATACAAAACTCCATTACAGCACAAAGCAATGTTGAAAATACTTGCAGTCTTGTGGATTTAAAACATAGACCTAGTGGTAAATAGTTCTTTCACAGATGCCTAATAAGTAACATAGATGGCCTCCTTTGGTAGTCAATATTCATGGTAAAATCCTAATTGACTTCAGTCCTAAAGCTTTGGCTATAGCCTGGATATCAGACTGTTTCCAGGGCCTACACAGGCCAACTTGTATGGAAGGAAATTCTATAACTGTTACAGTTGCCCTGAGTTAGGCCCTGCAAGATAGGCATTATTGAGATTGGGCTGGGGTCTGGTATCCAGGCTACTTTGGTTTTGACTGAACAGTCCAAAATGAGAACAACAGTCTCTGAGTGCAAATGCCTGAAACTCTGAAAGAAGGCCTTTTTATTAAACTCAGAAGCATGTTTTGGTAAACCAGGAAAACTCCACCGAAGGCACAAGAACATTAAACTTGTGCTATTGTTTCTCTACTCAATTAGATCACATAACGTATTAGCTTTTCTTTTCTTGACAGTTTTCAAGTCATACTGTACAAAGAACAACATTACATTGTTATTGCTATTGCTAACCTGATACCCTGTCTTGTTTGGTAGGTTTCTATATCTAGATATGTGTCATACAAACTAAGAATTTAGGTCCTTCTACATTGTGTAGTTTGGCCCTCAAAATGTGTATTGGGGGTCATACAGACAAACTGTAATGTTTATAAACCTTCTCAAATTAACAAACCTGTTGTTTTTGCCAAACCTTGAATAATTGATATCAGATGCATATCTCTTGAATTGTTTTGTAAGATCTCTATCTCTTTAATATAGTATTGATTTAAAGACTCATCAATTATAGTTAAAAACTTACAAAGGCAAACTTTTACATTACTTTTGACATTGGACAAGTGGAAATGTTTACTTGGCTTGTGGTACTTCTTTTGCTTACAGAATGAAGTTGAAGAACAATTAGGCCATTTAGGCCATTAAAGAAATCATTAATGTCTTAATGCTAGTTCACCTTTATCCGCGGGGTAACCTTTATCCGTTGTATATAAAATTGAAGTATTTAGGGATATCAAGTCGACAGACGGCTGTTTCAGAGTTGAATGCTTGCTTTGAATTAGTTTGAAAATATTGCAGTTTAAAACCAACGTCCATGGACTAGATATCCGTAAATACCTCATTGTTAAAAGCCACAGATATAGGTTACCATGTGGATAAAGGTGAACTACTGTTACCCATTTACTACAGGTGCAACAAATTTTAAGTTTGTCTTCTGTCTTCTATTTCTTTAGTCTAAATAAGGAAGTTTGAAGAAAACAGCTTGTCTAAGAGCTATAATTATAAAGGTTTCTGTGGGGCAGAGTTCTTCTTGATTGCCTTTGGCCCGAGGGACGTTAGCTTGTGCCACCTGTCACATAAGACTGATGGGGAGTCCTGTGGTCTGCATGGGGAGATAGCAGGCAATTAACAGGTGAATTAAGCATTCAGGGATCAAAGAAGCTTGACAGAAGAAGACAGTGGATTCAGTTTAAGGTGCTTCTCTTTCTGTAAGTGCTAGACGTGTAGTATAAGTTTACCTTGAAGGAAGTTTCATTTCTTTTAGGGTGACAGAAATAAGGCGAATCTGAGACTGTGAGAGGAAAGAGGCTTTTAGCTGGCTAGTTTGGACGAGGCTTGTAGTTGCCAAGTCCAACAAGAGAAAAGTCCAACAATTTTGAATTCTGGTCTTTGTTTTCAGGAGCCATTTGCATACGTCAACCTTCAGATCTGTAAGTATCACAGAAATGAAATTTTGTGTATTACAGAATTCAAAACACAACTGTTAAAAGTATTCCATTAAGTTTGACATATTTCACAATTTTTAGTGGCAAAACTGTAGAAATAAGATGTAGAAATATCGACAAAGCTACTAAGATGAATGTCTGAACCTTATATTATTGGCAGCAAACACTAATCTTACACCATACACACTTTCCATTCTACTCACACCATTAGAAAATTGCTATTGTTAAAGATGCCTTAAAGTGATTGAAGGCCCAAGCAGTAACTTCTACCTCATCAAAGCACCACCGCTAAGTAGCAGCTTCCGAATACCTGTTACCTGAAAGACCTACGATAATCCTCGTCGCATGTTTTGAGTGACAGACTTCCTGCCTTTTGTGTTTAACCATGTTTGACAGAAATTCAAACCAATGAAAATATAATCAAATCAGCTTTCTGCGGATTTAGGCATGTTGACAAAGCTCGTAGAATTACTTTTCTTTCTTCGCAGCAGATCTCTGGAAACGTACAATGGAAAATTTTCTCATCACTGTAATTATGTTTCAGCCGCTAGATTTAGAGATCTGCACCCACAATTGTGTCCATTTATGGTTGTTAAACAGCTGGTTTGGGGTATCGTGTTGTGATCTTGGAAGGCTTTGCACTTCTAATCTGGGTGTGGAAGAAATGTTCAGGGAAGCCATGTTTTATGTTTATTCATGTTTAGCTCTAAGCCTTTAAATTGGACAGGATTTTATGTTGAAAGACAATCTTTTGTACTGGAAAATTTAATTTGGGCCATTGTTGGGAAGAGACATTGGATTGAATTAGAATGTAGTCTACAAGTGTCTTTTTTTTTATATTTCACTCGCTACAAAAACGTCTCCATGTGTTTGACACACTTTTCTTTGCCAATGCTTACTAATAAAAGCAGTTACTGTATAGCATTCGGATATCTGATCTTCTTGAAGCCAACTGTTTTGCTGAATCCCTGAATCCTTAATACCAATACTATCTCTTAGTATTCTTTTCCATCTATTTTCTTGATAAAAGAGCAGTGGGTCGTACAAAGACTTCAATTATTTTGTCATGATGAGTTTTTCCCTCAGTGTAGATAACACAAGATGGATGATGACACTATCAGAGCAGGGAGGAATCTCCTGCATTCTCCTGCAAATTTCACTGATCACCTCAGATAAGTACATCAAGATTTGTCAAAGAAAATTGATAACTTTTTGATAGAGTTCTTCAAGGGATATGAATAATTTATAATTTTTTGGTTGAGATAAAACTATGATGTAAATGAAGCACTTAATGCATCATG
Organism: Branchiostoma floridae; assembly: GCF_000003815.2. Lineage (NCBI taxonomy): Eukaryota > Metazoa > Chordata > Leptocardii > Amphioxiformes > Branchiostomatidae > Branchiostoma > Branchiostoma floridae. The sequence continues at coordinate 15,505,719 of NC_049992.1, read as the reverse complement.
AATGAAATAAGGGATACCTTATTTGCAATTTTTGGTGAAGAGATTTCTTTAGAAAATCTTTTAGCTTGTACAATCATTCACCCTGGTTTCATATGGTTTACCACAAATCATTACATACAGCTTTGATCAAATCAGCTGATAAAGTTACTGCTTTTGGTGTTCTAAAAGTATAAAATGGTTACAAAGAGCCTTATTTTTTCTATGCCAGTTTCATTCTGTTTCTAAAATTTTTGAACATGTTCGTAGAACTTCTGTAGCAAGAACTCTGGAATATATGCTGTTGAGTTAAAAATCATTTGAACATTACAATAAATGGCAATTGAAGACATAAGACTGCAGCTTTGCGATGTATTGGCTTAGGAAGCTAAAGCTATTGTATTCCTAAGATTTTGTTACCCTTACTACTCAGTCTATTTCCTGTGACAAATTTCTGCTTAGCTCTGTGGTATCCTTATCTTATATTTTAACAAGACAAAGCCTGCGGTCCATCCGCCCTTTTTTGTACTCCTGACATGTCATCATCCATCAAATCTTATCAGAGATAGGATTTCTTATGGTGAGCAGCTTTGGGACAATCATGGTCACAAGATAGATTATTGTTCTTTTCAAAGGATGTCCAAGCTGTTTGTTTTTTAGTAAAAATTAATCTCGAGACAGATGTGTAGCTTTGCTAATCTTTGTGTCAAAATTATTGGATAAAAGAAAATCAGTGTATCATCCTTAAACTCTCACAGAATATCTGTTTTTGCAGAAATCATGAATTCTCAAGATTGCTTCCTATAGTAGAAAGTGTCTCTCAACGTCGATGAAGGTTAGACATCCAGGTACAATGTAATAAGATGGCAAATACCGATCACTTGACAAGCAACCGGATGTAATTTTGGAAAATTTTCAGAGCTGTCAGACGGTTTCAAAAATCATTGTCAGTGTCAGTGACGAAAGATAATGGCTGTTATCTGGAGAATATGGCCATTTCCAATATCATAGCCAGTTGCTTGAGTAATAGCCATTTTGCATGTTAGTTACAACTCTAACATCTAACGTTAGCAGACCTTTATTCGATGTGTACCTAAATTCGTTACTTTAAAAAAAGTAGATCTTAGTCAGTATTCTGAACATGTGAATCCCTCAACTTTGTAACTCTCTATGTACTACCAATTATACGCTTAAATTGTACCCTCAATATCCTGTTAAATCAATTCAAATTATTGAATTGAATATAGGTACGCCATGCATAAAGGTCAACTAACGTTATATTCTATAGAAAGCAAGACATAAGTACTAGTATTACTAGCATTAGGACTTGGAGCGTGTCCGCCATAACTGGCAACAAACAGGTGTGTCGCCAATCTGAGCCATTAGGCACGACAAACTTCAAAGTCGACCCTAAACAACTCTTAACATTCTGTAAGTATTGTTAGTGGTCGTCACGACGAATAACATGCCAGATCGCTATCAGATGCTGTTTATGTTCGACAAAATTCAGCCGTGCGGTTCGAAAGACATCGAGATGTGGTCCAACAATGCTGGACTAATTGTGTTAAAAACTGTTACACTACTGTAATTTTTGTTGTAAAAGTGCTAAACTTACAAATAGGTGATGTTTCTGTCATTCACAGGAGCTGTGAGGAACTGATATCAGGAAGTGCTGTCTCCATTTGTTCTGTCCCAGTCATTCTTTTGGAGCCCCTGATGTTGTTGATTTTTATTGCCAAATCTGTCATTTCCATTTTACAAAAATACATCTTCATCTGTTTTATGTCATTGATTTAAGATTTCTGGACAGACAAGATGAAATTTTTGTATGTTGACCCCAACAGTTTCTGTCCCAGGCCCAGGCCTGATAGTGCTCATTCAGGGGTAAACCTACATTGTACTGATTTGTACTTTTGAAGGTTCACTCTGTTGCCTTGCACTTCATTGCTCAGTCAGTAGATGGCATTCTAGTCATGTTCAGTATATCAACTGTGGTGACTGAATCCTACTGCCAAAGAGATCAGGACTACCATCATGATTCCTTTTCTTTGCAGTAAGTGGATATTTTTGATCAGAGGTAATTCTTTGAG